>NW_024752123.1:0-1540 GCF_018991925.1 Homarus americanus
ATACATACTCTACAATTGGTGACCCACGAAGTGACGCACTCACGCAAGGATGGATGAGAAACAGACCTCTCTTCCAGTCTTCAACCACAACATCGAAGACTGGATAATTCATATGGAGGCAGCTCTCACCAGCTCAACAGCTAAAGACGAGCAAAAGTACGTCGCCCTGGTCTGTTCCTTGCCCACAGAAGTAGCCACGCAAGTCTCAGAAATTTTCACCAACCCTCCAGCTGACAACAAATTCGCAGCTCTACGAAATGCTCTGAAGAAGCGATACCAGCTGCCTGGCGTCAGTCTTCTGCAAGACCTATCAAGTCTGCCTCTCGGCAACTCAACGCCTGCACGTCTGTGGGACGAGATGCATAGACTGAACTCCCGCCACACGGACAGGCTTCCTGACACTGTCCTGCGCCAGCTTCACGCACAGAAACTCCCCGCAGAAGTTCGCCTCGCTCTGTCCGCACTGGACTTCTCTACAACCCCGGTGACTTACGCAGCCACGGCAGACAGAGTATTCCATGAATGCACTGCTGTGCGCCTTGCTGCCGCGGACAACTCGGTGGCCACACCGTCACTTACCTCCGATCTTGCCAACCAGATCAACGCTCCTCAGTCGAGCAACACCTCACAAGACATGTGGGACTAGCTACAGTCTCTACACTGCAGGATGTGCACCCTCGAGCAGCTCTGCTCCTCCATGCCTGCTGCTGGTCCTGTTCCTGCCCCACGCACTGTGTCCTACCAACCCCGACGTCTTCATCCTGCCTCGGACACCGCCGCCAGCTCCCAGCACAGTGCACCTACCTTCTGCTGGTACCATCAACGCTTCGGTGCTAACACTAGACGCGAGGCTCCCTGCAAGTACTCGGGAAACGGCATCGATGGGGATTGGTAGACGCCACAACCTCCGTCACTTCAGGTGTCTCACTGCTGCATATCACCGACCGCATCTCCGGCAGGAAATTCCTCGTTGACACAGGGGCATTGGTCAGCATCATCCCTCCCTCACCGCAAGACACATCAAAGCAACCCTCATATGACCTCCCAGCGCCTTCTCATGCAACGTGTCATCTGGCCCGGCATCAAGGCTGATACTAGGAAATGGGCTGCCCAGTGCCTGGCCTGCCAGTCCTCTAAGATACATCGACAAACACGGGCTCCATTAGAAACTTTTCCTGTACCCAAAGGACGCTTCCAGGTAGTGCACCTCAACATCGTGGGACCTCTTCCAGCATCTTGCAGCACCACCTGCATTGACCGTTTCACCAGGTGGACAGAAGCTATTCCCATGCCCAATGCTACAGCAGAGTCAGCCGTCCGCGCTTTCCTGTCTGGTTGGGTCTCCCGTTTTGGTCCTCCCACGACTGTCATCACTGACCGAGGAGCCCAGCTCAAAATTGAAGAAGTCGCAAGTCCAGAAAACTGTGAGGGCAAACTTTTTCGGAGTGAGAGTTGTGAACTCTTGGAACAATCTACCAGAAAGTGTTGTGATGGCATGTAATAGCCCCTGTTTCTTAAACAGAATGATTATATAAATGGG
>NW_024752124.1:0-17458 GCF_018991925.1 Homarus americanus
TGTCTCTTCCTCCCTACGATTAACCTCTTTCTCTGTCTCTTCCTCCCTACGATTAACCTCTTTCTCTGTCTCTCCCTCCCTACAATTAACCTCTTTCTCTGTCTCTCCCTCCCTACAATTAACCTCTTTCTCTGTCTCTCCCTCCCTACAATTAACCACTTTCTCTGTCTCTTCCTCCCTACGATTAACCTCTTTCTCTGTCTCTTCCTCCCTACAATTAACCTCTTTCTCTGTCTCTCCCTCCCTACAATTAACCTCTTTCTCTGTCTCTCCCTCCCTACAATTAACCTCTCTCTCTCTCTCTCTCTCTCTGTCTCTCTCTCTCTCTCTCTCTCTCTCTCACCATATACCATTCTTAACTACCCACTTCGCCGTCTCTAAGTACCAGGGGAAGTACAAAACAACAGCGGCTACACGCAAGACTGACTCTGTGCACAATTATATAAAAAAAACTTCCTTGAGCATTACAGATCAGGGAACTGTTTTCCTCCAATATTATAGTTCCAGGTTATATGACAGTGATATGTACACAGCGAGATTTCCTGTGGTGAGAGCTATGAGGAAGAGGAGGATGAGGAGAAGGGGTTGGGAGGAAGAATAAGAATAAAAGGAAGAGGAGGAGGAAAAAGGGGAGTAAGAAGATGTTGATGAGGAGGAAGAGGAGGAGGAAGATGGTGTAGAGGAAAAGGAGGAAAAATAAGAAGAGGAGGAAAAAAAGGGGGAAGAAGAAAAGGAAGAAGAGGAGGAGGAGGAGGAGGAGGGGGGGGAAAGGAGGAGTGGAAAGAAGAAGAGAAGAAGGAAGAATAGGATTAGGAAGTACAAGAACAGAAAGAAAAAGAATAGGAGTAGTAATAAAAGAAAAAGAGGAAAAATAAGAATAAGAGGAATAGGAAGGAAGAGGATGTTGGTGTGTCAATGTTACGCAGGCGACTAACAGCTGCATCACGAGTATGTTTTTTTCTCTCAAGGTTTTCAAGGGGGGAGAGACTACGACATGTAGGTCATCAGTGCACTGGAGTAATGCAAGTAAGAGGAACTAGACAACGGTGATGGTAGTGCTGGGATTAGAGAAAGGGATCACGGTGATTTGCGTATCTGGTCGCGGGTGTCCCTTGTCCTAGCGGGCGTAACTCGCAAAAAAAAAAAAAAAATAGAACTGACAGGATTTATGGGAGGAATGGGCCAAAAATTGCATAGTTTGTCAGGGATGATTCGTAATTGAGTTTTAGAGGTATTGGAGGTTAGATTACCCGCGTGTGTCGTGACAATATGATCGAGGTAGAAAGTGGAGGTGCTGTTAAGATCACCTGGGAGGTAAGTGCAAAGGGAGGCTCCTAGTGATATGTGGGGACGAAGTATATAGTGTTGTCTGAGACGTCTGGTTATGAGATGGTTCTATTTGTGGTTACAGAGAGCCCTGAGGCACCCCGGCATCCGTGGAAAAGTAACCGAAATCAATGAAAATTATTATGAGACTTTTAGCAACACAACACTCTCCTTCTGTCCTACAGTGTCGCCGGGCCACCGTCAGTAGAACCAGTTGTAGATGCGTACTTAGTTTTATAGATGTGGAAGTGAAGACGGTCAGGTGAAGTGCTGGCCACGCTGCCTCCTTGTGTTACGTATACTTAGTATATTCACTATGCTGTACCCATACTGCTCCTAACTGAGACTCAGGGAGGAGGGCTGGAGGAGGTACAGATTAATATGCATAAACTAAATTAAAAAAGAAGTTCCCAAAGAGGTGAAAAAAAAGAGGACTCATCAGAGGATCGTCACCAACCCTCAGACATGACGATAACACTACGATTGATTAATTGATTTTATGTAATTGTATGGACATGTTCTTCTAAGATAATCATAGTCATTTGACCACACACACACACTCACACACACACACACACACACACGTGCATATATACATACACGCATACGTGCATACATACACACACACAGGTGCATACATACACACACGTGCATACATGCACACACACGTGTATACCTACATGCACACACACGTGTATACCTACACACACACACACGTACACATACAGACACACACACACACACACGCACCAGTTCCTAACTCTCTCTCAGATCTTACTCTTCACTGATTTTAAGACTTGAAGCAACAGATTAAGAATGTGTTGCTGGCAATAAAAAAGAATATACCTTGAATTTTTGCCAAGTTTTCACGTGTATGAAACCCTCACGTGTCTTCATGATTATTCTTTAAAAGTTCCCTCTGTTCTTTACCTCAAGTTTGTCAGTGACGTCTTTTAGTGAAGGTCGCATCTCAAACATCACATCGCCACTCTTAATTAGAGCGCCTCGCTGGCCCAATAGATACACACTATCCCAGCACACACACAACTGACCTCCGCAAACCTCAACTAGATGAAACTTGTTCCACAAATGAGAAAATTCTCAGTCTGGTGACACAGAAGAGTTGTGAGACAAAGTTAGCATATTATCAAAACAAATCTGGCACATCCTTCCGTGTCGAGTCTTTACTGAGATATAATGTGTATATATACATATAATTTGGGGGTTATGTTTCAGACATTAACTCTCAAGGATTTAGCTTGTGGAATAGTGTCTGGCCTCAGTGTATATTAAAATATATTCAGTCTGCCATTAACGCCATTAATCGATCACATGTTTATACAGAAGTAACTAAATCTGTACATGAAACACTTGTAATGATCATACTTGTGAAAGGAAATGATTGATAATGGTCAGTGTAACTATTGTGTTCTGAATCGAACGTTAGCCCGATTGAGTGTAATTAAAAAGAAAAAAAAAAAAAAAAAAAAATATATATATATATATATATATATATATATATATATATATATATATATATATATATATTATATATATATATATATATATATATATATATATATATATATATATAACACCTCAACCGCCAGGATTCGAACCCACGGCCACGAGCACATGACTGTGACCGAGACGCTAACCTGGAATCTGGCAGGTTGAGGTGATTATATAGAAATCACGTGTTTATTGGGCTAATAGAAATAATATATACATAAATATATATATATATATATATATATATATATATATATATATATATATATATATATATATATTGATAAAATCACACAGGAAAAGGGGAAACAATGGCGCACCTTAGCTTTCGTCTTTATTCAAGACATCTTCATTTTATCAAGATTTATCTTGTCCACGTTTTCATTGTGGATCTACATGATATATATATATATATATATATATATATATATATATATATATATATATATATATATATATATATATATATATATATATTGAAAAGATCAAAGTGGTGAGGATGGGTCTATTAACTAAGGTGGTGGTGACCGCCTGTCTGAGTGATGGCGGAGTATTGCACGAGTGACAACACGAGAAGCTGAGGGGCCATCAGGGGTGTCTCCTGCACCTTACCTCCCTGCCTGCTTCTATAATTCTCGGAGGCAAATGGCAGGAATATAACCACAGACAGGCAGTTACTGATACAAACAAGCCTGTATACATACAACAAATTCGAGCTAACACGAGAGCCAGAGTATGATAATCCACGTGTATAATAGTCACTCACGTGGACACACTCCTAGTTTGCCAGAAAAAAAAATATTATATATATATATATATATATAACCACTTCTTTAAGTTCAAGAATGAAGTAACACTCTACATCGACACGTTACAGCACCAACTTTACTCTTTTAAACGACAAAATTATTCACACGCGAAGAAGTTTCGATTCACCACAGAGTCTCGCACACTTGACACTGTTATGAAGACAGCAGACGAGGGTGTTGTCCGCCACCATTTATAGCCACAACAACACTCGCCACTCCTCCTGCTGCAGATATCCACAAGTTAGTCTTTCAATTAAAAGAGATACTTCAAAAACGCGAGGGAGACGGAAACGCGGTTCACAAAACACTGTCTCTCTGTTACTGAATGTATGAAGAGAGGGGGAATGAGGAGAGAGAGAGAGAGAGAGAGAGAGACTGTGGAAGAAAGGAGTATACGTGTGTGTGTTCCAAGCCTCACTATAACATGGCCCTGTGAACCAGTGGCCAGCTGGAGACCCTCTACACTGCCTCTCCCACACACTCTTCCAGCCCCGAGCCCCCTCTCCCATCCCCCCATGCCAGTGTCTTGCGGTCTCCTCCCAACTCTCACCACGCGCTCACTCTCTCCACAACCAATGGTGCTCTCCTCTCCCTCTCTCTCTCCTCCGGCAGGCCAGGCGTCACACTGACTGGTGTACGAGTTTAAGAGCAGAGCTGAGGGGATGGGGCGGGGGGAGCTCTGCATGCATTCTCCAGCCGCTTGGTTGAATGGCTGCAAGCTAGGATCTCAATAGGTTCACACCGCTCGTACAAACACGTGTGTCTCTTTTATCGTGTGCTTGACGGAAATTTAAATAAAAATAGTTCAGTGATTTTGTAGGGATTAGAGGAATGAGTTGAGTACCTGTAAAGTTCCCTAAAAACAAGTTTCTTTCGTGTTTAGGTTATTCAATGTTGTGGTTAGAGGAGGGAATACTAATCTTGGGTGGTTGTATAATTCTGACACCTTTGTTGGTTCAGCCCAGAGGAGTACTGTAGTAGGTCTGAGGGGTCTTGAACACTGGTCTGGGTGGTTTTGTAGGAATTCTATAGAAATTTTGTAGGAGTTTTGTAGGAGTTCTGAATGAATTTTGTAGGAGTTATGCAACAAATCTGTAGAAGTTTCGTTGGAATTTTGTAGGAAGTTTTGTCTGAAAGTCGAATAATTGTAGAGTTGTGTATGCCCGTGTCTCACGAATGGTTGCTGGGTGGTGTTCGCCTCTAAGGTTCTCTCCAACAGCTGGGTAGAACAATTTAAGGTTCGGTAGAGTTGATGGCGCCTGCTTGTGTTGGCTCACAGTGTGGTGGTGTCATGGCGCTTCGTAATGGTTGTATGCACCTGTTATGCTTCCAAATTTTGCTGTCGATTGATTAAAATGGTCATATTATAATATTGTGTATGATCCTGTCTGTTGGCGTATATTCGTGTGTGTGTGTGTGTGTGTGTGTGTGTGTGTGTGTGTGGTAGTAGCAGTACTTAGTTGTAGTGTGTGTGTGTATATACCTGTTATGTAATGGTCAGCATGCTCGCCTAGCAAGTGAGCAGACCCGGGTTAGATCCCGGGCAGGGTGAAACTACGGTCAAGTTTCTTACACCATTTGCCTCTATCTACCCAGTGCAGTTGGTGAGGTGTCCGGTCTTCTCTGACTGTTCCTTGACATTGGGTCATGCAGCTCGTTAACTTAGAGTGTGGTTGTTGTGTTGGCGACAGCTTCTAACCTTAAAACAAATTCACGCCTAGGTGGTCCTTGGGCCGGCCATCCTCGTTACACGAGGGGCAACCATTATTAATATTATTATTATTATTATTATTATTATTATTATTATTATATTTATTATTATTATTATTATTATACACAAGAATACACACACACACACATAACTAACAAATTAACAAGACGTCGCCAGGATCTACAAGTAACTCACACCACGGGTCATTACAGACCAAGTACTGTATACTGAAAAAATATAAAACCCTCTATCATTAATGACAAGACAACTTTAACAACGACATTATCATAATACTGTCCACCTGAGAATAATTATTAGTATCTGTTCACTTTTATAAGCAATTATACGCATGTTATGTTACGTCTAAACAACATATATATAAACAACACTTTTTCCACTGTATATTATTAAAATAATTCCCTTAAAACTGATCTTTTATTCAATTCGTGGCTTCCCACTCACTGCTTCCCCTAACTCGGCTCATTCCTCACCTGTATTGTACACATTATTCACCCCCAGTGGCCTTATGTTCCTCTACCTACTGTACCTTGGAGACCTCTAATTATCAACCCTCATAAGGGTGGTCCAATAAACCCGTCACTCTATCTCCCTTATGCTTACACGGGTCCCGGTCCAAAAAACCCTAATTTAACCTGAGCATTAATGCCTAACCTAACCTAACCTAACCTAACCTAACCTAACCTAACCTGAATATTGCGGCATGAAGACAATCACCATGAGCCCTAATACTAAAACTTTAGGTTGGGTAAGTTGGGGTCCATTAGAACTGGGGTCCATTAGAACTGGGGTCCATTAGGACTGGGGCCTTTTAGGAATGTAACCTATTAGCACTGGGGTCTATTAAGACTGAGGCCTATTAAAACTGAGGCCTATTAGGACTGGGGTCTATTATGAATGTAGTCTATTAGGAATGGGGTCTATTAGGAATGTGGTCTATTAGGAATGGGGTCTATTAGGAATGGGGTCTATTAGGAATGGGGTCTATTAGGAATGGGGTCTATTAGGAATGGGGTCTATTAGGAATGGGGTCTATTAGGGAGAGATAGGGGTCTATTAGGAATGGGGTCTATTAGGAATGTGGTCTATTAGGAATGGGGTCTATTAGGAATGGGGTCTATTAGGAATGGGGTCTATTAGGAATGGGGTCTATTAGGAATGGGGTCTATTAGGAATGTGGTCTATTAGGAATGGGGTCTATTAGGAATGGGGTCTATTAGGAATGGGGTCAATTAGGAATGGGGTCTATTAGGAATGGGGTCTATTAGGAATGGGGTCTATTAGGAATGGGGTCAATTAGGAATGGGGTCTATTAGGAATGGGGGGGTCTATTATGACTGGGGTCTATTAAGATGGGGGTCTATTATGACTGGGGTCTATTATGACTGGGGTCTATTAGGAATGGGGTCTATTTGGAATGGGGGGTCTATTATGACTGGGGTCTATTAGGAATGGGGGGTCTATTATGACTGGGGTCTATTATGAATGGGGGGTCTATTAGGAATGGGGTCTATTAGGAATGGGGGGTCTATTATGACTGGGGTCTATTAGGAATGGGGTCTATTATGAATGTAGTCTATTAGGAATGGGGTCTATTAGGAATGGGGTCTATTAGGAGTGCAACCAAATGTATTATACTTCAAATGACTCCATATCCTACCCCTGTCCCTGACCACACTGTCTTCAAACACAGTACGTACTCCAGTAAGGCAACTCTGTTTTTGCATAAATTAACTTTCAACATTTTCCCTTTGTAAACTTCTCTAAGGCATCCTAACAATGTCGTATTCATTCTCTCTCTCCTTACACAATAGACTCGTGTGTGTGTGTGTATGTGTGTGTGTGTGTGTATGTGTGTGTGTGTATGTGTGTGTGTGTGTGTGTGTGTGGCAATTGTGTTGTGGTTGGGTTTCATTATGTGGGTGTGTTTATGAGTTACAACAAAGCCGACTATACTGTATATTCCGGGGCTAGAATTTAACTAAACCCAAAGAAACTTAATCTAACCTAACTTAGTCATGAGATATTCTAGTCTAAAAATAAAAATCTATTTTAACTTGTTCTAATCTAAGCTAACTTATTGTTACCTCGCCTAGAGTAGCTTAATACAACTTAGCCTAACATAAAATGCTGTCTAGTCACCAAGAAAAGTCCGGTCGCTTCTCCTCCTGAACCACGAAACGTCATGAATCCGAAACATTTATGAGCAATATATTTTATCAGTGTCTACTACTTCGGGTTCACGAGTCTGAATCCCGGGGTTCGTGGTTCAGGAGGAGAGGCGTCAAGACTTTTGTTGGTGACTGGACACTAACCTAACCTAACCTAACCTAACCTAACCTAACCTACGCGCGATTTCAATATGGAAAGTCTTGGCTACTTTTGGGGTCCAGGGTCACGGTCTAGTTATCCTTTCAGCTGTCTCCATCTATCACTCTGTCGTTACGTTTTTACAATGATTCGTGTGATGCTAAATTAGTAAGTATGATATGTAATTACGTAACTGATTCATGAATTTATTGGTTAAATGAATTATGAATAAACAACACTAACACTAACACTAACACTAACACTAATAATAATAATAATAATAATAATAATAATAATAATAATAATAATAATAATAATAATAATAATAATAATAATAATAATAATAATAATAATAATAATAATAATAATAATAATAATGTAAAACGAGATACAACGATTCAATTCGCATGTAGATTATTAATATTTTCTCACACAAATCCAATTTCACAAAGAAGAATAAAAGAATAGTCAATGAAAATATTTACCGCCAATATAACTTCAAGCAACAACTTAAGTTTCTTCATATGTGTAATTTTATATATCTGTTTCCCGTCTTCGAGATACCCGTCAAAATAACTTGTGTGCCGTTCACTCTGTCACCCCTTACTGCTCTGTCTAATCACCAATCTTTAAAACAAACCTAATTCACAACTCTTAACAACTGGTCGAATTATCGTTCAGAATCTGTAATTTTGTCACTAATTACATATGAATGCAATTAGGTTTGGAATTACACTGAGTCGATCATAAGGAGATTTTGTTCACTCAGTACAAGTTAAAAATACAAAATTAAGTCAGTCAATCTTTCTAAGTATTCTTCTCTAACTTAATTGTGTAACCTAATTGGTGTTCAGATGACGTATTTAGTTATGGTTGAGGTATAATTATGATTTTTTTTTTCTTTTTGACATTTTAGGTGAAATGATTTAGTTAAGGTAAGTGTTATACCTTTACCTACCACAGGTACTCTTCATACGAACCTCTGAGTATCTGAACCCAACCAGTTCATTATTTGCCTTTCAAGATTCACTCCAACACTGACGCCAATACTCACTCCAACACTCCAACTCGTTCCTACACTCACCCCAACAATCACTCCAACACTGACGCCAACACTCACTCCAACACTCCAACTCGTTCCTACACTCACCCCAACAATCACTCCAACACTGACGCCAACACTCACTCCAACACTCCAACTCGTTCCTACACTCACCCCAACAATCACTCCAACACTGACGCCAACACTCACTCCAACACTCCAACTCGCTCCTACACTCACCCCAACAATCACTCCAACATTTACTCCATAATTCACCCCCAACAGTCACTCCAACTCGTTACAACACTCCAACACTCACTCCTACACTCACTACAACACTAATTACAACACTCACTCCAAAACTCACTCCAACACTCACTTCTACACTCACTCCAACTCACTCCAACGCTCAGTCCAACACTCTTTCACTCACTCCAACACTCACTCCTACACTCACTACAACACTAATTACAACACTCACTCCAAAACTCACTCCAACACTCACTTCTACACTCACTCCAACTCACTCCAACGCTCAGTCCAACACTCACTCCTACACTCACTCCTACACTCACTCCAACTCACTCCAACGCTCAGTTCAACACTCTTTCACTCACTCCGCCACTCACTCCGACACTCATCCCAACACTCACTCCAACACTCATCCCAACACTCACTCCAACTCACTCCAACGCTCAGTCCTACACTCCTACACTAACTCCAACATTACCATGAGTTAGGAAAAAAAAGCCGAGGAAAAAAAAAGCCGAGGGAAAAAAAAGCCGAGGAAAAAAAAAGCCGAGGGAAAAAATAGCTACACATAGTTGTTTCTTTCTCCCTTTCGACGGCCGTTCATGTTCACGTCACAAGGCCTCTGGGTCTCCTAGTGGAGTCGGTGTTGGAGAGTAGATGAAAAACTGATCCTCCAATCTGTTGCGAAATGAGTAAGGTTGAAAAGGGAAGGAAAGGAGAATGAAGAAACGCATAATCAGCCACGAAATGAATAACGAAGAATACCCAGAAGTATGGGTGAATAAAACGCCCATGATGAATAAAAACGCCCATGACGAGGGAAAATCCAAAGTAAGGATGAATAAAACGCCCATTAAGAAGAAAACCCATAGGTATGGATGAATAAAACGCCCATGACGAGGAAAACCCATAGGTAATAAAACGCCCATGATGAGGAAAACCCATAAGCAAGGGAAAAAACCCTCCCATTAAGAGGAAAACCCATAAGTAAGGATGAATAAAACGCCCATGACGTAAATAAACACACACACACACACACATTTTGCAAGAAAAACAAACACATTTATGATATGAAGGAAACTGGTAAAGCAGACATGTACAAAAAACTTAAATAAAATCACAAATAATAAACAAAAATTATTTCTATATTGTTGATCATGAATCAATACAATTAGAAGAGAAATCTGCTAAAAATACATGCATGATACATACATACATACATACATACATACATACATACATATTTCTTTTTTTGTTACTGGGATTAACCCACCCGGACACAGGTCACTGACCCAGATCACGGCCAAGGGGGTGAAAAAAAAAAAATTTAATAATAATAATAATAATAATAATAATAATAATAATAATAATAATAATAATAATAATAATAATAATAATAATAATAATAATAATAATAATAATAATAATAATAATAATAATAATAATAATAATAATAATAATAATAATAATGATAAGGATAAGGATAAGGATAATGATAATGATCATGATGATGATGATGATAATAATAATTAAAATAATAATAATAATAATAATAATCATAATCATAATAATAACAATAACAATAATAATAATAATAATTATAATAATGATAATACTAATACTAATAATAATAATAATAATAATAATAATAATAATAATAATAATAATTAATAAAACCAAATAAAAATTATAATAAAAAATAAAATAATAAATATAATAATAATAACCATAAATAATTAAAACAAAAATAAACCAAGAGTGGGAAACGATATGCAGTATATTGTGTTGTCACTAGTAAGAGATACAATTGAGACCCTGCAATTGTGTGTAAATGAGACAGAAAGTCAGATCAGCAACCTGGGACTTGGTCACAATTTTTGTGATGCTATATGGCAGCAGGGTCTACCATTAGACAACACATTATGCTTCCAATATCTTCCCAAGCGGTAGTACCTCCCTGTTTGGTAGCTGCCGACTACCTACCTACCTACATACATAAATACAGTACATACATACATAAATAAATACACGTTACCAAAGTTCATACAGAATATATGTTGCTTAATCCAGCTTAATCCAGCTGTTAAACTTGTACCAGTAAGTCAGAGTACAAAACCAGTAAACAACAACAACAACAACAACAGGTATCGTAGAGAAATGTTTAGAGAATAATACAATAATCCTTAGACTGAAGAGTTTTTTTTGGCGTCGTCCTTGTAATCATAAAATAACCACAAGGACTCAATGGTCTAAAAGCTTTAAGAAAACTAAACACATAAAAATTAATTAAACATCTACGTACAGAACCACGGGGAGTATGAATGTACAGACAGACAAACAACATCACAGCAATAAACAGGTCCCCTACATTAGCAATGGACGAATAAAATATCAACTCCCTTTATATAATTAACTATAGAGAATAAACATTATATCAATATATTGTACAATAATCGATAAAATGTATACGATATATACTCAATCAATGTTATTCTATATAAACATATATTTCGTAAAAATGTTTTTCCGACAGAATGTCATATATAGGCGCCCCCCCCCCTACCCTCCACCCCACACAGGACCTCGCGTGAATCACAGGAAACCATTCAGAAAACACTACTATATTACAGGGTCTTGGTACAAACGTGCACGGAGGATGAACATGAATTCCCGGTTCCATACGCTCTACTGCTTCACGCTCCTATAAAGTTGTGTCCTGCAAAGTGAAGGCAAACAGCTGAACTCAATACACAATCCGAACGTTGCAAGACGATTCCCCTGAAGGAATGATAAACATGGTGTAGTGTGAGGGAGGCAGCACGACCATACAGTGATAGCGAGTTATGTAGCTGGATACTGCGCTAGATGTCAACCATTACTTGATGAGATAAAAATCTGAATACATAAATGAGAGAGAGAGAGAGAGAGAGAGAGAGAGAGAGTAACACGTTCTTTGATTTCACAGCACGTTCCTTGACTCGCAATACGTCCCTTGACTCGGCATGTTCCTTGATTCAACATGTTCCTTGACTCACAAAACGTTCCGTGACTCAAAATGTTCCTTGACTCACAACATGTTCCTTGACTCCTAACACGTTCCTTGACTCTCAACACGTTCCTTGACTCTCAACACGTTGCTTGATTCACAACACGTTCCTCGACTCTCAACATGTTCCTTGACTCACAATACGTCCCTTGACTCAACATGTTCCTTGACTCACAATACGTCCCTTGAGTCAACATTATCCTTGACTCACAACATGTCCCTTGACTCAACATGTTCCTTGACTCGCAATACGTCCCTTGACTCGGCATGTTCCTTGATTCAACATGTTCCTTGACTCACAAAACGTTCCGTGACTCAAAATGTTCCTTGACTCACAACATGTTCCTTGACTCCTAACACGTTCCTTGACTCTCAACACGTTCCTTGACTCTCAACACGTTGCTTGATTCACAACACGTTCCTCGACTCTCAACATGTTCCTTGACTCACAATACGTCCCTTGAGTCAACATTATCCTTGACTCACAACATGTTCTGTGACTGAACATGTTTCACGACTCTCAACACGTTCCTTGACTCAGTGGTGAGGCAACATGATCACTACCACGGTTGCCTCACACTCTCCTCCCTCAAACCTTTACACCATCTCCCTCAACGACCCACAACACACTAGCCTCTTGGTTTTATATATTTATGTAAATATATACACATGAAACTATATATTTGTATGTATACTTCATATTTCCCTCACTCTATAAAAGTAAGTATGTTTGTGTATGTATGTATATCTTTCATATTGCCACTTACCCATGCAGGCACATTAATGTCTATATATATTTATACGTAACAAATAATATGCCCGTTTATTCATTTATTCACGTATTTCACTATATTTAAGTAAACGTCTTCTTGATTACCCATACATTTACGTATATATATATATGTTCTATATATGTGTGTATATGTGGCATCAATATAGCTCAGAGAATAGTGTCATACAACAGGAGTAACAGTGCCAAACAACAGCAATAAATAATAGTGCCACACAACAGCAGTACCGGTGCCATATAGCAGCAGTAACAGTGCCAGACAACAGCAGTAACAGTGTCACACAACAGCAGTAACAGTGCCACACAACAGCAGTAACAGTGTCACACAACAGCAATAACAGTGTCATACAACAGCAATAACAGTGTCACACAACAGCAGTAACAGCGCCATTATAAAGTATCTCACACGCGCCATCATATTACTTGAGCCTTAAATCAGTGTCCTATAAGTTGTGGCAGCGAAGACAAGTCAGCAGTTTATGGGATTAAGCATAATATATCACCTGGGCAACAAGACCCTGTACACGTTTAGTTCCCCCCACTTGTGTAGCCTCTATGATCACACCCTCGCTCCCACTCCCCAGAATCACCCAGGAGGAGGAGAACCTTAGTGCTAAAGTTATGCGTAAGGTAATCTAAGGGGCAGACACTTGGTTCCATCTCATAGAGCCACCGTGATTGAGAACCTGACACAAAGTTCTGTTGGGTGAATACTAAATCTTGGATATCTATGGTTGAGAGATAATCAACTACAACACAACTATCTATGGTAGAATATTCAAAGTCATGTCATCAACCTCAATCTCCAGGCGGGGTTTTATGTATTAGAAGCGAACTAAACCTAACCTAAACTATATTAACCAAGCCAAACCTAACTTAACATAACCTAACCTAATCTAAATTAACCAAATCCAATATAACCAAGCCAAACCTAATCTAATTTAACCAAACCTAACCTAACTTAACCAAACCTAACCTAACTTAACCAAAACTAACCTAACATAACCTTACCAAATCAAGGCTCACCTAAACTACCTTAAACAAACCAATCCAAACCTAACCTAACCTAACCGAGCTAGACCTAACCTACCCTAACCAAATGAAACTTAATCAGATCAAAAATATTCTAACCAACCAAAACTAACCTATGACAAAACCTAACCTAACCTAACCTAACATGACCGAACATAATCTAACTCTTGGAAACTGGCTTCCTTGTCCTAATAATATCCGATCCTAATGGTTAGGTTAGACTGATGGCAGACAGACAGACATACAGACAGACAAATAGGCAGACAGGCAGACATACAGACCGATAGGCAGACAGACTTAGGCGTTCACAGTCAATAACAACAATGACAACACACCACTTTCTCACCTCCACCACCACCATATCTCCACCACAACCACCTCCTCCACCACACTTCCTCCTCCATCATCAACACTCCCACCACCTTATCTCAACACCTCCACCACCACCACAAGCACTCCACACCCCTTTATCACCACCACATCACCACCACATCACCACCACCTACATACTGTACCTCCACCATACAACAGTAGTAAAACAGTACCACATAACAGCAGTAACAGTGCACATCCACACCTCTTCCACACCTCTTCCACCACCACCACTTATCCTCGGGAGTAAATTTAACTCCTGTTGTATTGGCGAGGTTACAGAGGCTGTCAGTATAAACGTCTGTTGTATTGGCGAGGTTACAGAGGCTGTCAGTATAAACGTCTGTTGTATTGGCGAGGTTACAGAGGCTGTCAGTATAAACGTCTGTTGTATTGGCGAGGTTACAGAGGCTGTCAGTATAAACGTCTGTTGTATTGGCGAGGTTACAGAGGCTCAGTATAAACGTCTGTTGTATTGGCGAGGTTACAGAGGCTGTCAGTATAAACGTAACAAACCAAGAAACTGACAACAAACTGACACCTGTAAACTGGTTGCTGACATAAAATGAACTAAATTCATTACTTTCTCGCAAGGTTGTAAGGGCAGGGTAGGTGCTTGATAGTGCTGCATCTGTCTTGTCCTGTCGAGCAGTTCTTGAGGTGTGGTAAGAAGCTAAAGGTGAAGAAGGATGACTTATCACCACACCTGGGCGACACAACAATTACAACAACAACCACAAGAATCAAGAGACAACCCCATCAACCAAATGTGACACCAACCACAATAATTATTACTGTACTCACACCGACAACCCCTGTTATTCCAATCTGACAACCCGATTAGTCGAACCCATATCCTAGTTCACCTGAGCACACCTTCAACCCAAATCAGACTACCCAAACAAACATAGCTGATACAACAACAACCAAGGACTAGTATCAGGGCTTATTTTTAACTCTAGTGACTGGGTATTACCAGGAGAACCGCCAGTTTGTGTAACTCCCAAACGTGCAGTTTCCCCCGTAGTCAACAGCTTTCGTAGTCTCCTGTCCCCAGCACCATCCCCGGACACAATAGGGATTAGCTGGAAGTGTTTGCAAGCTTAATATGCCTGGGGATATTAAAAGCGTCCCTCCACGATCTCCGAGTATCAGATGTGTGTGTGTGTGTGTGTGTGTGTGTGCGAGCAGCGACGAGTACCTCTTTAAGTTTAGTACTGTAGAATGTTGACATTTCTCTCCATATGGTTTCATCCAGACATCTACACCCATCTCTTCTCACCTTTAATACAAGTAAATTATAAATGTTTCACCTTTCCTATAAACGATCTGCATCACCGCTATACGTTTTATTTGTTTTATCAAAAGGATAACGTTTTGTTTTCCAACCTTTCTTCTCACACAACTGTCTGCCTCTTCCCCCCTGGCGGTGGCGTATAGTGTATGAGGTCCCCAGGTAGGCGTGAACGCAGGAGGGAATGGCAGACAGGTGGTGACGACGGCGGTGCAGGTGGTGGTGGCTGGGGCGGTGGTAGCGGGCAGCGCATGCCACCTCCCCCTCCCACAACACACGAGGTACTGGCGCCCACCACCATTACCCCGCCCCACCTCCACTCATTTCCTCCTCCCCACTGTTTTTACTCATGGACTCACTACTTAGTCCAACCACTCCCCAAAAGACGGGGAGTGGATGGAGGGGCGGCTGTCATTCATGTCCGTGGCTTCATTTTATGAGTGTCTGAGAACAGATACACACAGGCAAACACTCGACTCCCACACCATCATACGACATTACGTCTCATATGTTTCTTCTCTTGGTGTTTCAGATAGTAAAGAGTTCTTAGAAATGAAAACTAATCTTATTTTTAAGGTAGAATGCTCATAATGTATGCTCAGGAGGGCACACCAAAAAATCACGGGTATTCATCATTCATTCATGGTGCCACGACGAACAAGATAGGTACAGTGGCTACAAAAAGTGTCTTGTGTAAGCGCTCGAGGGGAAGTTAAGGAGGGGTCTATGTAAACGTTTAAGAGTTAGAGAAGTCACGATTCAAGCAAAAGTTTGAGGGTGAATAGAGTCAAGTTGTAGAAGACGTTTAAAATTTAAGTAGTATTCGGATTTAAGTAAACGTTTGAATGTTAAAAAGTATCCGGATTTAAGTCAGCGATAAGAGCTGAGTAATGCCCCTACTGAAAATAGGAATAAGTCACCCATTAAACTAACGACTGTGACTCAAACAGGATATCGACTTAACGCATGACGGGGAAGAGAGCCGAGTCGACTTGGAAAACGCTTAAGGGTAAGGAGGGAGAGCTCCAACTAGACAAACGCTTGAGCGGCGCCTGGCTGTGTGTGGTGCAACTAGGAAGTGATGATAGGGGAAAGCAGCAGCAGCAGCAAGGCGATGCGCTCTGCCAAGCCCGCGGGTAATTACTATTGATCTTAAGAGTGCGTTATCAATTGTATTTACTTCAAGGTAACGAGTCGATAACACTCACACATTAGCATACCTAATCAACACTGATACTTGTACAGGTATGGTTTTCGTCTGATACTACAACAAAAAAGCTCCTGCACTAGCCCCGGGACTTAGCATGACGGTAAATGTGGGTACGTACGTTAGACACTACTCCACACGTATACTGTATAGGTAGCTTTAAATTTGCCACACAGTATACACGTGACAACAAATATCTCTCACAGTTTCATTAATGTGGCTGGAAAGTTGTTTCCTCCCTAATGTATAATGTAAATGTCAATACACTCATTTACTGTGGTCACACACACACACACACACACACACACACACACACACACACACACACACACACACACACACACACACACACACACACACACACACACGCGCGCGCGCGACTATAAAAACATCTACCTCATATACAAACGAAATTTCAATCCCTCTTTCACGAACATCTGAAGAATTTACAGTCTCAAACTTACGACCAAGACCACAAAATTACTATACACATACGAACTCTCCCACACATGCGCCTACGAGTACATGAACAGCCAGCGAGAGAGAGAGAGAGAGACCATACACCTATTATAACACCATAGTGACAAGCACCACAGGGGGTGAGTGGGGTGTTGACCATCACGCACTACACATAAAAAAAGACCAAGTACTCAATGACAGGAATGTACAGTACCTCCTCCGTCATACCACACCTCTCCCTCATACCACACCTCTCCCTCATACCACTCCTCTCCCTC
>NW_024752125.1:0-6170 GCF_018991925.1 Homarus americanus
CCATGATTATAACAACCACGACCATGATTATAACAACCACGACCATGATTATGACAACCAGGAAGATTATTATAATAACCATGATCATGATTATAACAGCCACGACTATGATTATATCACCAACGACTATGATTATAACAAATTAGACCATGATCATAACTACGACCATGATTATAACAACTGCGACCATGATTATAACAACATCGAGCATGATTATAACAACCACGACCATGATTATGACAACCACGGCAATGATTATAACAAGCACGACCATGATTATAACAACCACGACCATGATTATAACAACCATGACCAAGATTATAACAACCACTTCCATGATTATAACAACCACGACCACGATTATAACAACCACGACCATGATTATAACAACCACTTCCATGATTATAACACCCACTTCCATTATTATAACAACCACGACCATGATTATAACAACCACAACCATGATTATAGCAACCACGACCATGATTATAACAACAACGACTCTCATTATAACAACCACGACCATGATTATGACAACCACAACCATGATTATAACATCCACGACCATGATTAAACAACCACCACTATGATCATGTCAACCACGACTATGATTATAACAACTACGCCCATAATCAAAACCACGACCATGATTATAACAACCACGACCATGATTATAACAGCCACGACTATGATCATAACCACGACCAAGATTATAACAACCGCTATTATGATTATAACGACCACGACCATTTTTATAACAACCACGACGTTGATTATAACAACCACGACCATGATTATAACAACCACGAGTATGTACCATATCCACGACCATGTTTATAACAACCAAGAACCTTTAATCTTGGCGGGAGGTATAGTGAGCTTTGTCAGATCAAACTATGCCAGTAGAAAAACATACATCTCTAGTAAAATATAAAGATGCATTATCGCCTCAGGGACTATATTAGATACTGCACATGATGTTACTGTCTACTTTAAATGTGTCATCAGTTCTCTGAGCATGAAAGCTTTGGTCTTGGCGGGAGGTGTAGTGATGGGTTGTCAGACCACAGCTTACATCTCAGAAACAGTCCAGACTTGACCCGACATTAGGGGGGTCAAAAGTGTAGGGTAACTCTCGCGGCTGACCAAGGGTTATAAATCAGCCAGGCTCCCC
The DNA here is from genome assembly GCF_018991925.1 of Homarus americanus. Classification (NCBI taxonomy): domain Eukaryota; kingdom Metazoa; phylum Arthropoda; class Malacostraca; order Decapoda; family Nephropidae; genus Homarus; species Homarus americanus. The sequence continues at coordinate 1,175 of NW_024752125.1, forward strand.
TCCCATGTCACACGGCCCCAACAAACATGTAAGAAGGCACCGGCCGACTCTCTCCCAATATACACAATAACCTACACAGCAGAAGAAGTCCAGACCTGACCTCACATTAGCCAGGTCAAATGTAACCCTCGAACCCAAGTCAAGGGGCCACAAATCAACCAGGGCCTCTCATGTCACATGTGTAAGGGGCACAGCGACTCTCTCCCAATATACACGGCCCCATCTGAAGATTTCTCCAGAATATACAACTTATAGTCTCTGAAAAAGTCCAGACCTGACCCTACATTAGCGAGGGCAAATGTAAGGAGACCCTTCGCTGCTCCCCCGATCAGCTCAACCTGACGGCTGGTCTTCCAATATATAGGACGTCCTAGCCCTCCCTCACGAGAGTGTGTCTTGTAACCAAGAAGGGCCAGCTACCACGTCCCCAGTCCCGCTCGAGAGAAGCCCGCCACTAAGTGTAACGAAGTCTCAGCCGGGTCCATGGACAGAGTGCTGTCAACTCAACCTGTAACAGTAAGTGCTGGCTGTGTAGACGGTAGAAGTGCAGTGATCCCGAACCTCCCCAACGATCGACTTAGTGAAGTGCCCATTCTAATTGTGAGGTTAGGTTATACGAGAATACCATAGTCTATCATAAACTGTGTACGAACCCCCCCATTAATCCCCCCTATTGAACTAGTAAAATAAAGCTGTAACACGCATTGGTGTTTTATATACTACACTTGTACTGTGCCTGTGTTAATATACAGTGTTGACATCACACCCTCGAGACCCGCTACCATTTCCTCTCGCTATAATATTCTACTACTATAACCTCCTAACTTACCTCGTCATGTGAGATTTTGTCTCATTACAATGGTGGCAGCGGTGGGATCATTATATTGGTGGCAGCATACTATAACGTTAACTGACGCCCTCCTCGTCCCTTGTTATTGGTAACAGTGTACTTAACGTAAACCCATGCCCTCCCTCATTTAGCCATAACACCTGGCTCGTTGTTTGAGTATTGTTCGAAAGTGCGTGATAAGGAGTTCCTGCATAGTAGCGTGAAAAGTGTCCTAGTGTGTCACCGTTACAGCTCAAGTAAATGTCTCTCGTCGTGGTATGCGCGAATTTTTTCTAAAAATATGTTCAGTGCTTAACGTGATTTCTCAGTGTCCCCAGCGATCTGTGACATTCTCAGTAGCCCAAGTGCAGTTTGATTGTTGGTCAGTGTTGAACGTAGAAATTGTTTCAGTTATGAAAGCGGTGTCTGTACTAACTGTTATAACTTAACATGTCTTTTAACCTACATCCTCCTCCCTGTCCTAATCCTCACCTCACCCTCCTTACCCTTCCTCCCATCCCTGCCCCGCCCTGCTCCGCCCCGCCGTTCCGTGCCCCGCAAAACCCCGACCTGGCCCGATCAACCACGCCCCGGCTCCCCCCACCTCACCCGCCATGCCTCGCCCCACCCCGCCCCGCGCCGCGCCGGCCTGGCCAGCCGCGCCCCGCAGCCGCGCCCCGTCCCGATTACGCCACTCTACACCTCACCCCACCAGGCGCGCATCATGCCCGAATGTTTCTCGCCCCGCCCGTGTGACCACCAATCCCCATATGTTTTGTCCTGTGAGTTAGGCTTCGAAATTGGTGGTTAGTGTTACTTAATATTGCGATAATTACAGAGCTTCACTCAGTGTGTTTTTATGCTAGTATGATTTGTAATGTACTCTTTGACGCGTAGTGATAAATAATATTCAATGTAGTGAGCAGAGCTTCACTCCCCGACCCAGCCTAATGAGAATATTGTCGTGACGGAAACTATAGTTGCCAAACATTGACGTAACGTATAAAGTAAATATTTGTTTTTCTTTACGGATACACTTCCAACTAATCCATCATCCCTTTCGGATTGTTTCTGTCAAATGTCACACACAGTACCGCCCCATGGCTAGCCGGAATCCGACCACAGCACATATAAGAAGAGAAGAAGCAGCGTGATGAATGCAGCGTGATGAATGCAGCACCACACCCGCCACACACCACCCCACTTCTTTCAAGTCCTCCCTGGTCTAGGATTAAGAAGATTTTATATTTTTCTACTCTAGGAAATTAAGGAGTGTGGAATGCAGCGCCACACAACGAACCCTGGTGAGCCCAGCCAGGGAGGGATTCACCACTGTGGAAGGTGTAAGACAGAACGGTCTTTGGTCTCGCCGACACTCACGTACGGAGGGCGAGCCCTGGTCCGCGGAACCTGCCTTACAGTCATCTAAGGAGACGACAGCCCAAGCAGTGGACCGGCTTTCATCCCGGCCGGAGGGGGCCGACGGCAGATGAACAGAAAATCGTCTGGAATATGTTGAAAATGATGATGTTGCAGAGAAGAAATACAGATGGAGCAGAAAAATTCATCTGGAATATGACGGAAAACGAAGATGTATAAAGAAACGCAGACGAACAGAAAAATCGTCTGGAATATGAAAATGAAGATGTATAAAGAAACGCAGATGAACAGAAAAATCGTCTGGAATATGAAAATGAAGATGTATAAAGAAACGCAGATGAACAGAAAATTCATCTGGAATATGAAGATGCTCTAAACGTAGAGGAAGCGCAGGTGAACAGAAAAATCATCTGGAATATTATAGAAACCAGGAGGAAGTGAGAAGAAGTCAGATGTGGTGACACGACCTACAAAGTGTGGTATTGAAGAAAGAAAGACGTGCTATGTGACGAAAGAAGGCAGAAGACGTACTGTGCTGACATCAGAAGAAAGTCGACGATGAAAAGGTGGATCATCAGAAGGACCAACCGACCACCGCTGTTGTGCTGCCGGCATTCCCTATTTTCAGAAACCAGCTGGACGGAGGACTTGAGCCATGCTGGACCCAACAAATGTACTGATGTTGTTGATGTTGTTGATGTGTAATAAAAAGATATAACACCCTAACACGTGAAGTAGGAGCATTTTTTTTATGTATTTGAAGTATTTCATTCTCTGATTTTTGTTAACTTGTACTACAAAGAATGTTTTTTTTAAAGATTAGTCACTTTTTCTATGAGTTCATTTGATCAATGTTTTGTATTACCAAATGCAATGTTGTAGACATACTACTGAGTGGGACGAATTATTATTTTGACACGGCCTGGTTAGGCAATGTAACACCTGTTTTTGTTTGTAGAATGTGATTTGCAAGTTTGCCTCGGACACTATGCTAGATATGAAGGATCTTTAGATCACTCTATGTTCACTTACTGTGTATGTATTTTATTTTTCTGACAGGTATAGTGACTTTGTCAGATCAAATATGCCCAGTAAGCCATATCTAATAAGTAAGGGCCCGCCTCAGGGACTATATTAGATACTGCACATGATGTTACTGTCTACTTTAAATGTGTCATCAGTTCTCTGAGCATGAAGGCTTTGGTCTTGGCGGGAGGTGTAGTGATGGGTTGTCAGACCGCAGCTTGCATCTCAGAGACAGTCCAAACTTGACCCGACATTAGGGAGGTCAAGTGTAGGGTAACTCTCACGGTTGACCAAGGGTTATAAATCAGCCAGGCTCCCTTCCCATGTCACACGGCCAACAAACATGTAAGAAGGCACCAGCCGACTCTCTCCCAATATACACAATATCCTACACCGCAGAAAGAAGTCCAGACCTGACCCGACATTAGGGAGGTCAAGTGTAGGGTAACTCTCACGGCTGACCAAGGGTTAAAAATCAGCCAGGCTCCCCTCCCATGTGACACATGTGGGAAGGCACCGGCCGGCTCTCTCCCAATATACACACGGCCCCACCTGATGACTTCTCCAGAAGATACAACTTATAGTCTCTGAAAAAGTCCAGACCTGACCTCACATTGGCCAGGTCAAATGTAAGGAGACCCTTCACCGCGCCCCCCTCCCCGACCAGCTCAACCTGACGGCTCGCCGCCCAATATATAGGACGTCCTAGTCCTCCCCAAAAGAGTGTCAGAGAGAGAGACCAGAGAGAGACAGAGGGAGAGAGTGTGTCTTGAACCAAGAAGGGCCAGCTACCACGTCCCGAGTCCTGCTCGAGAGAAGTCAGGGGCCGGAGGCAAGCCGCCTCCGGTCGCCTCCAGTCGCCTCTGGTCAGGACCGAGACTTCCCTCCGGCGCCAGCTAAGCAGTCTCCCATAGAGACAACCCAGGACTACCTGCTAGGCCTCCCCTAGGTCACGTGAGTGTTTGTCAGAGCTTTCCGTGGGATGAGTTACTTACGTGGGAAGTGCATTCATCTCATGTTCGTGTCCGAGAATCAGAGTGTCTAGTAACGTAATATGATGTCCTAGTAACGTAAATATAATGTCCTAGTAACTTCAATAGAAGGTGTTATTAATGTGTCCATGTCATGTTCGTAATTAATAAAGAGTTGTAACGAAGCGGTGTTTGAGAAGTCGCCCTTAAGACGTAATAGATGTGTATTGACATAGAAGATACGATAAGTGTAAATAACTATCACGGCCACGCTACCAACATCTAGCTCTCTTTTATACTCTCTTACTAAATATTCTACCTATATATATAAATATTCTTCTTGCAAGATTCGTTATGTTATAGGTGACAGCGAACTATACGTTAATCCACGCCTTCCTCGCTTAGTTATTATAATGGTAGCAGTGAACCTAACGTAAACTCACGCCTTCCCTCGGTTAGCCATAACACCTGGCTCGTCTCATCCTTCATTTGATTCAGTCTAAGTATTGTCTACAATTGTGTAATAAGTAATTCCTGTGTCGTAGCGTCGTAGCGTGAAAAGTGCCCTAGTGTGTCACGGTTACAGCTCAAGTAAATGTCTCTCGTCGTGGTATGCGCGAATTTTTTCTAGAAATATATTCAGTGCTTAACGTGATTTCTCAGTGTCCCCCGCGATCTGTGACATTCTCAGTAGCCCAAGAGCAGTTTGATTGTTGGTCAGTGTTGAACGTAGAAATTGTTTCAGTTATGAAAGCGGTGTCTGTACTAACTGTTATAACTTAACATGTCT
>NW_024752126.1:0-31424 GCF_018991925.1 Homarus americanus
TCAAATTTGGGATAAACAGCAAGAATGTCCTCAAGCACACCTGATTCAATGAAGTAATTACATAGTTGAAGATATAATAAGTCAGGTGACCTGAAGTCTTTGACAGTGTCACATTCATTAATATAGTGTTCAGCTAGTATGCTTTAGGAGGTTTATCACAAAGTTTACATGATGAGTTTTCCGGTATGGGTACAGAGTTACTAACTTGCTAGATGTGTCTGTATCCTAGTCTAATTCTGGCCACGACTACATCACATTGTCTGGTTCTGTACTTATGCTGGCCATACCGGTACCTCTTGTCACAAAATTTGTCATATTTACTAATGATACAACTTTCAGGTCTCTCTGCATTTCTCACTTCTTCTAGATCAGAGTTCATGATTCTGACTTGAATGTTTTTAATTACATTGGGTAGGTCAACGTCACGGTCAACATTTTCTTTCTTACATGCCTCATTGGCCAATCTATCGCACGGTCATGATACCCGATTCAACATTGGACGGAATCCACACAAATTCGATACGAAAGTTGTTCTATTGCCAGTTATCACATTCCTTTTAATATCACATACAACTTTAGACATAGAGCCTGACGGCTGTTCATTGATTTCAAAGCACTTTGAGAGTCACAGAATATCACCCCACCTCCATTTTCTTTGAGGTAGTCTGTGGCTAAGTTGATTCCAGTTAGTTCAGTTTGTGTTGTGCTGGCCCAGTTGTTCAGTGTTTGTTTGTTTGACACTATCATCTCTTATTCTTTTATATATTACAATTGCACAGCCTGTGCTACCTGTGTTTGTCTGCACAGAACCATCAGTAAAAGCATAACATTCACTTGATTTAATACTCTATGTGTCTGTAAATAGTTTCTAGTGTGACATCTCACCACATCGGTGTTTAACATTTGCTTACTATCAACAGGAGTGTAATTAATAGAACTGATATACTGCCAGACTGGGGAGTCACTAATACTAATGGTAAATACTTAACTCTAATCTTAATTTCTAGGGTCGCTGCCACCAGACCCCCTCTGGACAGCATGTAGCCTGTTAGGTAGCGTGCAGAGTGGACTAGCATTGGGTTAGGTTTTCCATTGACCAGATCGATAAGGAAAGAAGGGTGAAACCATAACATGTCTTAATTAATTTATTCCTTATAAAGCATACTGGTAAAAAACATACAATTGAATGGGTCTTCCTCAGAAGAGCAACGAAATGTTGGTTACCCAGATGGGCACTAGACGTCTTACATAAATGGCGTGTCATCCACATACTTATTGCATAACAATCTGTGACTCCTTACCTCGGTCATTCCTTCTAACACTATCCCTTAACACATCAGACTGCTCCACCTGTATGGAATATAGAACCTCGGTTATCATACATAGTAGCACCATCTCAACACACAGTTACACTCCATACCTGACTTTAGCTATACACAACAGGCACCTTGTTCGTACACCGCCCTTGGTGGGTAAACGAGGGCTTCACCCAGAGACATACCAGTACTATTTCTACGCCTGGTATTATAGGTCGCTCCAAGTGACGACCGCAGAGTTTCACGGTCTCCTTATTTGTGACTACTCATTTGGAGTGGTGTGCTGAAATCCACAGGTTCACAGTGGTGTGGCATAGCTGGGAGTATTCACCACCTGTTGGGACGCTCATAGGGATAATGGCTGCCGGGCAGCAAGGCACCCGACCACGGCATGGACCCTGAGGTGACGGTAGAACGGAAAGTACTGAGAAATAATGCCTGACGGGCGGTTATCACACCCCCAACACATTACTATTACATTTATATAACAGGCAAAGCTTTAAACTGTAATAACTTCTATATAAGCCTTAATTATAGGGCGGGATATAGCCCGATAGGACACTGACCTGAGGTGACGGTAGAACGGAGGGTACTAAGGGCAGTGCCCTGCCGCTCGTCAACCGCATAGGCCTACAGTTTCCAATCTTTAATTTACTTTATTTCTTACGGTTCTCACCTGAACACTTTTCGGTATATTGTCACTCATGAAGTATAAACATATTTTAATCCTAAATTACACACTAAGGTAAGGTTCTTTGCTAGTTCGTGGGTAAATTCATTGGGATATAATATCAACGCGGCACACCCGAGGCGGGTACATGACGCGCCTTAAAACAAAGGCTGAATGTTCATGGCGGGGTGTATCAACTTCACTTAAAACTGTAATGAGGGATCCTCCTCACACATTGCACTATTTGAACACAGACATAAGATTCTCTGATCACTGTACCTGTCTGGGTATATGTCACGTGAGGCTACGAGGTATTAAGTCATATCGACGCATACAAGACATTCCTTTCAAGTATAGTTTCTGGTCACTCCAACACCTCACAGAGTTCTGGTACAAATCCTTTTCCAGATCATTGTTCTCATGTATTTTCATATGATATCTGTGGAAGTTATGTTCGCTACACGTTCACAGACAGTATGACCTCCAAACCCTGATCCACACTTAGTCCTACAGTACACTAGTCCGGCTCAACTGGACTTTAACATTCATCTTATGGATACCCTGAGTTCTCCTAATGCTATGAATACATACAATTAATATGATATAACTGTACCTGGGTACAATACAACACATGGTCTAGTAACATTGAGTAGGTGAGTTATCCTTAACAGTGTTTCCTGTTTCTGAGATTCTACAAGCCGGTGGATTTGAATGTTATATAGCGTAATATGAATTAAATGGTGTTTTTAGGAATGACAATGATGTGCACAGTACACTGATATATCCAGCCAAGGAGGAATGGCATTAATAGGTTCGTCTGGGGTGATTGGGACATTCAGTTTCAAGAGATGTGCAACACTTTTATAGCCAACTCCCCAAAGAGAGTCTTTTGTGGAAGGTTGGCGAGATGGTCATTACTTAGATAGAACATCAACTCAGTTTGAGGTGTAGTTTGAAAACCATTGTTCTTCAAAACTTTGACACAAAACATGGTATTAAGTAGAGCTATCCTCTCAGATAGGAGGGCAGTCCAAGCTCTTTCCTCATGTTTAAAATTCTGTTGATTTTGGGCAACCTAGAATGATGAGCATGGTTTCATTTTGCACTACCTCAAAGCTGTTGAGTTGTTTAGGCGGAATAGTCACAAGATGGAGAGCATGATAGTCAACTACAGAACGAATGAAGTGAAGATTGAAAGTACGAGCATAGGTGATCTTATCCATAGCCCTTGCCAACAAGGGTTCTGAGGGGTTTAATGCTCTGCATTAGTTTGTCACGAAGGTTGCTGACAAAGTTTGCATCATTCACAAAAATTCCAAGATATTTATAGGAGCTACATAGTTCCAAGGGCATGCTGTTAATGTTATAGTCAAGAGGCAGAGGGTGAGCAGGACGAAGATTGAGGACCCTCGTCTTGTCAACAGATATTATGAGATCACATTCAACAGTTCTCCGAGCAAATACATCCCGCAAGGCTTGGAGCCTGAGTTTGGTTCGTGTCATAATGCAGATATCATCAGCATAACATATTACGGCTTGTTTGGCTGAACTATGACAGCATAAGCGTGCATCAGTATATTAAAGCATAGGACTTAACACTCTCCTGAGGCGCCAAGCTCAAATGATCTATTCTGGTACATTTAACTCCCCTAAACAGAACACTGGCATACCTGTTGGACAGATAACCCTTTATCCATGTTAGGAGGTTACCTTGGATGTCAAAATTAGCTAGTTGCTCAAGTATAATGTCTCTATTAGCTACATCAAAGGCTGATTAAGGTCTATGAAGGCTGTTTGTGTCTTATCTTTGAGGAACAAGATATTCTGCAAAGCATGTCTGTGTGCTACGCCCGGCATGAACCCGTACAGATTAGGGGCGAGTTTGTCTTTGACTTGAAACATGAGACGGTTTAGAACAACTTTAAGGATTTTAATACAGGATGAGTGAAATTGGCCTGAAGTTTGGAGAATTAGCTTAGGATTGGAACTGTTTCCATGCGTCCATGTCTTAGGCAGAATACCCTGTGTGAGGCTCATTAGATACAGGCTAAGTAGGATGTTGGGGATCTCATTCAACAATCTCAGGGTGTTATAGGTTATGCCATCCTCACCAGGGGAGTATGACTCACCTTTCATTAGTGCTGTTTTTAGTCTGTTGTGTGTTATAGGAAACTGGTCGCTAAGGTCTGGTGAGGAACAGGCTATTTTATTGAAACCCCTATTAATGTGTGTGGTGTTAAGATATTGCTGTATGGCAGGAGGCAGGAAGTGATTTGAGACACACTGACCATTGGTCTAATAGTATGTCAGCATATTCTGCAGGGCTGTGATGAAACTGGACTGAGGTGGGTGACTTGGTAATGGCTCTAATTTTGTTCCACACTTCTGCTAGAGTGGTTGTTCTATTAATCCCCAGAATTGTTCCCAAAGTGTTTCTCACCTGACCTTTGAGTTCACGAAATTCTTTGTTAGCTTTGAGGAATGCCAAGAGGTTATCATTAGTTTTATTTGCTTATAAGTGTTGGCAAGCTTTTTTACATTCTCTCCTTTCTTTGGTGAGGATGGGGTCATGTGTCCACAGAGGTAGTTTAGTGCTGCCCGCTCTTCCTCCTTGACTTAATCCAGGTGGTATAATATGTGGTAATGACATTTACAAGATCACAGAAAAATTCATCCACTGACCCAGGTGTTATAAGGGCCTGCCTCTTATATCATTTTACTTTAATACTTACAACCATAGCGTGACGAGAGGAGGCTCGTGAGTATATGTAATGATAGTATCAAGTAATATGGAAGAAATAACGGTAGATACCGTAGGTAAATAATAGACCCAATATACAAATACAATACGTATTTATTTAAACATTAAAATGGAGGTAGGAGAAAGAATATATGTACCAACAGACGAAACCTGGTACTATGCCCTCAGGCTCAAAATACTCACACCACTATATACAGTGATATTATGATTATTGATGTAATTTACGAACACCCTCCCATTAGAGTTACATTGGACATCACCGAGGACAGTGTGACGAGAGTTAAGTCACCCATACACAGCATAGCATTGTTACCTGATGGCTTTGGTAACACGTCCGCTCGCAGCTCATTACGCCGAACATAGATGTTATACAGCGAAAATTGACTGTTTGCTGTCTTTACTGTAAATTGTTGATAATGAATACTTTCATCATTATAAGTTTTGATCCATTTACAGACCAGATCATTCTTTACATTAGTGAGCAGACCACTTCCTGCTTCACTATTGTATGCTGTAAACCCAGCTATCCGGGATGCAGCTTTCTACTGGGTTCTCGACGTGTTAGGTTCTTGTAAACCAATTACATCAATGTTAAAAACTTTAACAAACCATTGTAGGTCATTAATTCTGCGGTTAACACTCCGGATGTTCCATGAAATGAACCTAAGCGTTCGTGTTACTCTTTCCACCTTGAATTTAGTATAGAGAGTCGCACGCTGGCTTCATAGATCAACCTGACCAGTAAGTTGACCAATTCAAATTCTTTACCTCTGGATTTTTTTAGAATGTTCTTCACAGCCCTTATTTCAGTCGGATTTGTATACTTAGTTTCCTTCATCAGTCCCGCAAGTTCATCCCCCGTAAACAATGGAAAATTTACAGGGTCATGGACAGTCTTCAGACCTGGGGCTATTATAGAGACCACTCTGGCAGTCTGGGGTTTATTCTCCCCATTCATGCTTCCATCACTATCGGTCTCGGTCTGGCTACTCACCCTCAAGTTGGCATCATTATGAGAGGAGGCACCAGCTCCTTCAGAAGCTCCACTGACACTATCACTGCCATTGTTCACTGGTACACTTACTTGGCAGGCTTTAACCTGACCTGCATTGGCGAACGAAGGAGAGTCACTGTGCCTGTTGACTTCAGGTGGTGGAGGCGATCCGGCTGCGTTGCCATCACTGAGTGGGACTGCTATTGTGGCTGGAGGCGACCTCCCAGGACAACTGGGGGGCCCGGCCGTCACATCCTCCTCCCTGGACCTGGGACACTGCCTCCTGGGTGGGGAGGTGTAGCTGTTGATTTCAGGCGCTGGAGGCGACCCGGTAGCGTTGGCGTTGGCGTCAGTGAGTGTGACCACTATTGTGGGTGGAGGCGGGCTCCCAGGGCAACCTGGATGCCAGACCGTCACATGCTGCTGAAGAAGCGGTATTCCTCAGGAGGTGGTTCCTTCCTTTTCCAAACAATGATGATCCTACTAAGTTGTGCACCATCCTTATAAAGTCTTCTTGCTCTGTGGACACCCTGAAGTGACAGAGCTCTACTGGGGGGAATACCCTTGGGGAATTGAGTGACAAGGTATTCCTTCATTTTTTTGGGTCGAACAGGTACATCCCACTTAATGAGATGTAGTGAGCCGACCTTACCATCAATGAAGTGTTGGATAGCATCAGTCTCCTCTCGGCCTACATAGACAAAACGAGGGGGGCTACCTGGCACGACAACATTCAGTGGAGCCGTGCAATATTGGGAAGTATGAATGTGTGTGTGTGTGTGTGTGTGTGTGTGTGTGTGTGTGTGTGTGTGTGTTTGTTGTTTTGGTTAGGTTTTAGGAGTATAATTTATGACTATGTGCCTTATTATAGGTCTCTCTCTCTCTCTCTCTCCCTCTCTCTCTTCTCTCACTTTTAATTAACTTTGCTATATTCTTTTTCACATTAACCCGCACACACACACACTCTCTCTCTCTCTCTCTCTTTTACGAAAATTCCTAACGAGTCTCTTAAATTCTTTTTAATTTTTTCACCTTCGAGTCATTATAAGTTTTCTATTGGCATCATTGTTTTCATTATTCACTATTGGCATACTTAAAGAGGCTGTGATTTACTCTCTCTCTCTCTCTCTCTCTCTCTCTCTCTCTCTCTCTCTCTCTCTTTCAGGCGTTTATCTTGATGTCTCTTCTTCCTGTTTTTCATCCCCCCAAAATCTTGATAAGTTTTCTCCTTCATTTTCTTTTTTCTCTGCATCAGTCACCAGGACAGACGGTGAAAGGGCCAAGTCTCCAACTCACATTTGTCTCTCTCATGCCTCACTGATAGTCGAGTGCTAAGAGGCATGGCTGGCCAACGTTGATGAATGTGGCTGGACCTCAGAGCTGGGCCGCACCTTCCTCCTCCTCATCTTCCTCCTCCTCCGAGCTTGTTGCCGCAGTTTCTTGTTGCCACTGCTGTATTTCCTCGTTTGCTGTTGCATCTGTCTCCCTCTCGCTGTTGCATCTCTCTCTCTCTCTCTCGCTGCTGCATCTGTCTCTCTCTTGCTGCTGCATCTGTCTCCCTCTCGCTGCTGCATCTCTCTCTCTCTCTTGCTGCATCTCCCTCTCTCGCTTTCTGCATGTCTTTCTCTCTCAGTGCTGCTGTAATCTCTGCCATCTTGTCTCAATTGCATCTGTCTCTCCCTCTCTTGCTGCTGCATGTCTCCCTCTCTCGCTGCTGCATCTGTCTCTCTCTCTCTCTCTCTTGCTGCTGCATCTGTCTCTCTCTCTCTTGCTGCTGCATGTCTCCCTCTCCCGCTGCTGCATCTGTCTCTCTCTTGCTGCTGCATCTGTCTCTCTCTTGCTGCTGCATCTGTCTTTCTCTGTGCTGCATCTCTCTCTCACTGCTGCACTTCCTCGCTTGCTGTACTTGTTGCTGCATCTCTCTTCCTGCCGCACTTCCTCACTTCCGCAACCCCGCACTACCGCAACCCCGCACCCCCTCCTCCTCCCCGTACAAGAATAATAGCACAGTCTCTTCCTTTCTCCATAACATCACTGCCTCAGGTTCACTGCTATTAATATATTTTCATTCTTCACTTTCCGGGAAATATACATTATCAGCGTGCATTTTAAAGAAGGTCTTAGTAGTGAATCTTTAATGTTTGATGGCCTTATCCACCGTGATGTTAGCGAGTATTTTAAGGTAAGTATACTTCAGTTTGTAACATATTGGTTGATACTTTTCACACTATACCATGAATTCAGTTTCATAAGTAATTTTTTTTAGTTTTTGTTCTGATCTTGATATTTTTGGAGAATTTTGTGATTTATTTATTTATTTATTTATATTTGCTTACCCGGTATTAATTGTGACTTATTGGTATATGTGTTAACTTAAGTATTTATAGTGAAGAGATTTTCATACCTGTGTCTGTGTGTTTGTTGAGAGGTATGTGAGTGACTTTCATAGCGTAGTTTATCAATGAAGAGCAAAGGACGAGTAGACGGTTCTGGGTAAACACAAGAAATACACTCTGCCAAGTTCATACAGTGATACGGTATATATAATTTGTAATAAAAGTTTAAAGTCCTGCTATAATAATGGAGATAAGTTTATTTATCTAAAAACTGTGGCGTGAGTGGTGCCCTGCCTACACTACACTGTGGCGTGAGTGGTGCCCTGCCTACACTACACTGTGGCGTGAGTGGTGCCCTGCCTACACTACACTGTGGCGTGGAGTGGTGCCCTGCCTACACTACACTGTGGCGTGAGTGGTGCCTGCCTACACACTACACTGTGGCGTGAGTGGTGCCCTGCCTACACTACACTGCTGGCGTGGTGGTGCCACTGCCTACACTACACTGTGGCGTGGTGGTGCCCTGCCTACACTACACTGTGGCGTGAGTGAATTTGCCCCTGCCTACACTACACTTAGCCCAGCGTGAGTGGTGCCCTGCTACACTACACTGTGGCGTGAGTGGTGCCCTGCCTACACTACACTGTGGCGTGGTGGTGCCCTGCCTACACTACACTGTGGCGTGAGTGGTGCCCTGCCTACACTACACTGTGGCGTGAGTGGTGCCCTGCCTACACTACACTGTGGCGTGAGTGGTGCCCTGCCTACACTACACTGTGTAATGGTGGTGCCCTGCCCTACACTACCACACTGTGGCGTGGTGGTGCCCTGCCTGCTACACTACACTGTGTGGTGGTGCCCTGCCTACACTACACTGTGAGTGGTGCCTGCCTACACTACGCACTGTGGCATGAGTGGTGCCCTGCCTACACACTACACTGTGGCGTGAGTGGTGCCCTGCCTACACTACACACTACACCATGGCGTGAGTGGTGCCTGCCTACACTACACACTGTGGCGTGAGTGGTGCCCTGCCTACACTACACTGTGGCGTTGGTGGTGCCCACTGCCTACACTACACTGTGGCGTGAGTGGTGCCCTGCCTACACTACACTGTGGCGTAATTTTGGTGCCCTGCTACACTACACTGTAGCGTGGTGGTGCCCTGCCTACACTACCTGTGGGCGTGAGAGTGGTGCACCCTGCTGCCTACACACACTGTAGCGTGAGTGGTGCCCTACCTACACTACACTGTGTGGCGTGAGTGGTGCCCTGCACCTACACTACACTGTGGCGTGATGGTGCCTGCCTACACTACACTGTGGCGTGAGTGGTGCCCTGCCTACTACACTGTGACGTGAGTGGTGCCCTGCCTACACTACACTGTGGCGTGGTGGTGCCCTGCCTACACTACACTGTGTAGCGTGGTGGTGCTCTGCCTACACTACACTGTGACGTGAGTGTGCCCCTGCCTACACTACACTGTAGCGTGGTGGTGCCCTGCCTACACTACACCTGTGGCGTGAGTGGTGCCCTGCCTACACTACACTGTGTGGCGTGAGTGGTGCCTGCACTACACTGTGACGTGGTGGTGCTTTCTGCCTACACTACACTGTGACGTGAGTGGTGCCCTGCCTACACTACACTGTGGGCGTGAGTGGTGCCCTGCCCACACTACACTGTGACGTGAGTGGTGCCCTGCCTACACTACACTGTGACGTGGTGGTGCCCTGCCTACACTACACTGTGACGTGGTGGTGCCCTGCCTACACTACTGTGACGTGAGTGGTGCCCTGCCTACACTACACTGTGACGTGAGTGGTGCCCTGCCTACACTACACTAGACCGTGTTTGCATTTCCAAACAATTTTACGGGAAGGCTGCTGTATTACCAGGCTGAGACGATTTATGGCCGCGACATTTTCACACATTTCCACAACATTTTAAATACTCATTCGACTATTTTCACCTCTCTATGCATTTTTGTCTGAATATGTGTGAGTATACATGTACGATACATACGGTATACATGAATATACATATTCTGGATGAGATATTGCTCGGTATACATTCTGGACTTTCTCTTGCCTTGGTTTCCAGGAGTCAGAGAAGATCATTTTGAATTCTTTTATGTTAGTTCCCCGTGATTTTTAAAGCCTATAAAATGCAAATAAATAAATGAATCGGAATGTACAGTAGGAATGAGAGAAGGAAGATAAACAGAGAACAAGAGAGAGAAATTTGAGATTATGTGAAGATTAGCCCACTAACCCCCACTGAGTTCACCTTAACCTAACCTAACCTAACCTAACCTATCACACCACACCACAAGACAGGTAGCATCAAGGTGTGCAATCATCAGGTGAATTAAACTGTGAGAGGCTAATCTTCAGGTGATCTAAGTCTCTTCCTTTTTAAACCCAAGAGATTACAAGAGAGAGAGAGAGAGAGAGAGAGAGAGCATCGTAACTCAATCATCATTTAACAGAAGCTCACCTCTCAGATTTTGAAGTCACCTCTACAACTAACGTAACCCACACCGCCCACCAACTATGCCCGTACATCACTAGCAACACCGACAAGCGAAAAAGCAATTTAAAGTTGGCGTGACTATTGTTTTAGTGAGACGGCACCTCCCCCCCTCCCTCCCTCCCCCTCCCCTCCGTTGAACGTCTAAACTTTTTCCATTAAAATTTACATTACATCTGGAACTGAAGTTTTATCTGTTGACTTACGGATTGATGTTGTTAATATGTATTTGTTTAAAATCTAGAATATGAAAGAGAGAAAATTTGAGGCCACAAAAAAAAGATCAATTATGAGAATTTCTGTTGTATGTAAGTTTGAGCTGTTTTTGTTTATAACTTTTTCAATAAGTTTCGTGTGATTCATTTATTTGTTTACAATATAACAACAACCAAAAGATATTTATGTGGACTGGAAACTTTCTCTTGGAATTATTCAACTTTTTTTTTTTTATTTACTTGCAAGTTAAATGGGCTGTTAAGAGATACATTTAGTGCACGGTATGAGTGTGTGTGTGTGTGTGTGTGTGTGTGTGTGTGTGTGTGTGTGTGTGTGTGTGTGTGTGTGTGTGTGTGTGTGTGTGTGTGTGTGTGTGTGTGTGTGTGTGTGTGTGTGTAGAGGGAGCGGACGAGTTTATTAAAGTCTTACAAACATTTTTAAAGAAGGTCATAAAAGATATTTGTTGATGGGTGATGGTGGGTGATAATGGTGATGGATGACGCTGTTGACGGGTGATGGTGGGTGATAATGGTGATGGATGACGCTGTTGACGGTTGATGGTGGATTATGTGAAGCTGCAAAGGGTCACCAGGTGTGTTGCTGGTGTGGGAGGCCCTTGATAGATGAGCACACCTGTTGCACCTGTAGTAGAGAATGAACGACAGTGAGTGAAGAGAGGCTGTGTTTACTCCTGGTCTCGGCAGCCATGCTGTGTTAAGGGGAAAAATGTGGAGTGAAAATGTTATTGAGTTCATATGAAGATTAACCTAACCTAACCTAACCTAACCTAACCTAACCTAACCTAACCTAACCTAAGCAAACTTTAGACCGCTCTCTCTTCTCATTTCAGTCATCCTTCCACCCTCCCTCTCACCTCCACCCCCTCACCCCTCCTCTCCCACTCACCTCACCTTCCTCCCTCCCCCCTCCACCCCTCCTCCCCCTCCACCCCTCACCCTTCCTCCCCTCCCACACCCTCCGCCCTTCCTCCCCACTCCACCCATCCCTCCGCCCCTTCCTCCCCACCCACACACCCTCCTTCCTTCCTCCCACCCACACCCCTCCGCCTCCCTCCACCCATCCTCCTTCCTCCCCACCCCACCTCCGCCCTTCCTCCCCCCCCTCCACCCTCCCTCCCCACTCCCCCACCCTCCCACCCTCCCTCCCCCACTCCCCCCCCCTCCTTCCTCCCCTGCCATCCCTCCCGCCTATCCATCATGCCCCATAAACCCCCCCCTCTGCATCCTCCTCACTTCATTACCCTTCATTCCTCCCTCCCTTCCCCCTCCATCTCCCCACCATCTCCCCTCTCCCTCCCCCATTCTCTACCATACCTGCCTTGCATGGGTTTAATCTTGAATGGGGGCAGAACAGCTGCAGAGGTATAAACCTACCCATAAGTAACATAAAGGTCAAAATGGACAGTTTTCCGTGTCCATTATTTTAGCAGCGCAACCCCTTATCAGGCCAGAGGATCTGTTATCAGAGGTGTGAACGACAGGTACCATGGGACGTGAGAGATGGTAAATATAATAAGATGGGGAGAAAGTAAGCAGGGAGAAGAAAAGAAAGGAAGAAAGAGAGAAAGGAAAAAAATCTAATACTTATTTTATTTGTTAGATTAATATTTTTTGAGGGAACTAAAACTAAATTTCTCTCTCCTCTCTCTCTCTCTCTCTCTCTCTCTCTCTCTCTCTCTCTCTCTCTCTCTCTCTCTCTCTGCATCACCGCCTCCCTAGATTGCGTCTAGCCAGCTCGCTCGTTCAATTTTTAAGGAATATGGTATCCTGTCTGGATTAAACAGGAAAATAGATTTAGTGCAAAGTTGATAGTCAGATCAAAATTTCTTTTCCTGAATTCATGATAACCACAGATTACGGGATGATAAATAGAGATGAGGGGGAAGAGGGGTGAGGGAGGGAAGAGGGGTGAGGGAGGGAGTATGAGGGGGCAAGAGGGGTGAGGAGGGAGGATGAGGGGGTGGGGAGAGGATGAGGGAAGTGGATATTTTTTTTCGATATATTGATTAGTAAACAATAGTATGGGCGAGAGTTAGGAGTCGATAGCAAGGGGGAGAGGAGGAGGGAGGGAGGGGGAAGGAAGGAGAATGGAGGGAGGGAAGGGAAGGAAGGAAGGATTTTTAAATACATCGAGTAAAAATTAGGGAGATTAATATTAGGTATTAGGGTGAGGTTATAAAATAGTAGAAGATTAATTAGTTATGTTTTTTACTTTTTTCTTTTGTTTACTTTTATTTGGCCTTTGGTTGTTTTTTTGTTTTGGATTTTATTTTTTATTTTTTATCCTTTTTCATTTTATATATTTATTTTATTTTATTTATTTTTTTTCATTATCATTATTATTTTTTTAACTCCTTTTACCTTGTCTCTTGTCCACGTCTCGCCTCATGTACTCCTGAAGGACCAGTGGCGACCTCCAGGTAGTGTATAGCAGCGATGGTCGTAAAGCTTTCAAAGGATTTCACGATATAAGAGATGGCGTATAGGAAACCGATATATTCAAGAACCGGTATATATTTAAGAGCCGATATATCTAAGTGCCGATATACTCAAGAACTAGTGTATTCAACGACTGATATATTCACGTTGGATAGATATTATTCGTTGTGGAGTGTATAGGAGGTTTATATATATATATATTAATACTATTATATGATTATGAATATACATATAATTAGTTTTAGTTGTATTTATAGATACACGAAGATCTAAAGTTGTAGATAAAGATAAAGCAATAGATATAGATATTATAGACATAGATATATATAGTTATACATAAAGAAGAAAAAAATATAAACATATAGATATAAATACAGATATAATTATAGGTATATTTTATGTTATAGATAAAAATCAAGAATTATAGATAGATAGTGAAGTTAAACACAGGGAACAGAAGGTCCTGTGCACCAGTACAATAACAGGGCGCCATAAAGACACAACATAAAGAGCCTGCGCCACTTGGCCAGGCTCCAGAGAGAGAAAATGGCCATCAAGTATTCAGAATCACTTAAAATCTGAGCATTTTCCTGTCCTTTAGGATTTAACTCCAGTTTTTCAGCCGCGAACATTTTGCATTTATTTCTGGAGGGCTTGGATTTGATGACTCAGCCCCCCCCACCCCACCCCTTCTTCCTTCTTCTTCTTCTCCTCCTTCCTTCCTCCGGGCCTCCCCCTTCTTTTCCTTCTCTCTTTCTCTCTCCTCTTCCTCTCAGACAACCTAACTCCCTTTCTCATTTTCCTCCATCGCGCTCCTCCTCCTCCTCCTCCTTTCTCTCCTCTTCATGTTCCTTCTCTTCTTTCTCTTATTCTTGCTCCTCTTCTCGTCTCCTCCTTCTCCTTCCACACCACCTTTCATCCTCCTACTCCACCCCTCTTCTTCCCTTATTCCTTACTCCACCTCCCACTTTCCCTCCTTCCCTTCCATGCTCCACCCACATTCTCCCACCCTCATTCTTTACTCCACCCACCTCCATCCTTCCCTCCCATGCTCCACCCACCCTCCTTCCTCCACCCGCTCCACCACCATGACACACCAGAATACATGGAGCATGGAGGAGGAGTTTAATTCCTTTGTGGTTGTTGTTGACATTGTTTGTCTCTCTCTCTCTCTCTCTCTCTCTCTCTCTCTCTCTCTCTCTCTCTCTCTCTCTCCGTTTTTCGTTTATTGTTTTGTTTTTCATTTTAATTCATTTTTATTAACGTTCGTTCTTACGCTAATTGGGGATCACCTGAATATTAGCCCCCCTACCCCAGTTTATTTTACCTGTTGATTAACCATCCTAACTCTACCTGGGGGTAGGTTAGAGATAGTTTGGTTGGTTAGGTTGGGTTGGGTTAGGTTAGAGTTAGGTTGGGTTAGGTTAGGTTAGGTTAGAAGAACATTAGGGTAGAATAGGATACTTTTAGGATAGCTAAATTAGGTTAGAATAGCTGTAGGTTTGGGTAGATTAGGAAGATGGTGGTTAATCTTCAGGTGACCTTTAGTCCGACATATCTACAGGTAAACAGAAGAAGTCCAACCGATCGTTAGTTGTTGGCTGCGGTAAGTCGCTCTCGAAGTAAAAAAAAAATTCCTCGCCCGGAAAAAAACGCCTTCCGTCAGGTCAGGAAAGACGGAATTGGGGTGACTGACGCAGAGGAAATCATGTACCGACGGAGAAAGACAGAGAGAAAGTGAAGCAGAGATAAAGAGAATGAGAGAGTGGAAGAGAGATAGATAGATAGATAGATTGATTGATAGAGGATAGAGAGAGAGAGATAGAGAGAGATAGAGAAGAGAGAGAGAGAGAGAGACTAGTGAACCCATACGGATCCTCTCATTGGTACCAACTAGACACTTCCTGGGATTGTAAAGCCCACCAGCGGGCCACAGGTGTAGGAGTGACTGACTGACTTGT
Source organism: Homarus americanus (assembly GCF_018991925.1). Taxonomy (NCBI): domain Eukaryota; kingdom Metazoa; phylum Arthropoda; class Malacostraca; order Decapoda; family Nephropidae; genus Homarus; species Homarus americanus. The sequence continues at coordinate 15,243 of NW_024752126.1, forward strand.
CCTCCTGTCCACTTGTACCGTACTGTACTATCACCACTACTACTGTACTATTACCATTACTATCACCACTACTACTGTTATCACCATTACTATCACCACTACTACTGTACTATCAACATTACTATCACCACTACTACTGTTATCACCATTACTATCACCACTACTACTATTACCATTACTATCCCCGTCATCACCACCAACACTAACCACCACTAATACCATCACCATTATGACTACCAACACCGTGACCACCACTACCACCACTACCACCATCGTCACTATCACAACAACTATTACCAGTCACCACAACTATTTCTTTCACCACCATAGATATCACCACCAACACAACTGGTGAATAGTAAATGGAGAAGAGAGAGAGAGAGAGCTCTTGTGAGGGGAAGAAAAGTGTAGAGAAAATGCGTAACAAGACAGAGGTGTGTGTGTGTGTGTGTGTGTGTGTGTGGTGCGTGCGTGCGTTGCGTGCGTGTGTGTGTGTGTGTGTGTGTGTGTGTGTGTGTGTGTGTGTGTGTGTGTGTGTGTGTGTGTGTGAGGAGAGAGAGAGAGAGAGAGAGAGAGAGGCATTTAAACCAACTGAAGATTAGCCACCTAACCTAACCTAACCTGACCTGACCTAACCTAATGTGACCTAACCTAATATAACCTAACCTAATAACTAACCTAACCTAACGTAATCTAACTAAATTCCCACAGGCTGTGTTACGGCGTTTAATCATTAGAAATAAGCTGATGGTTGATTTGATGCAACACACACACACACACACACACACACACACACACACACACACACACACACACACACACACACACACACACACACACACACACACACCTCACACCATCCCCGACACCGGCTCCTACCACCTGAGATCCTTAGTCCGAGAATTGCTGTTCGACACCACAACCGCATCCAGCCCATACGTGCACGAACTCGTCCCTATAAGAACAGCCCAGTCCCAACCATTGTAAAAATTATCAATAACTTGTAATAAATCAGTGTATTCACTCCCAGTAAACACTGCTCTTACACTGTCACTATGTTGAAATGAACTGTAGCTTGAGCTTTTCCCCATCTAGTTATTATATGTCTTATTTGTGTCACTCATGTTACTTGTATATTATTTGTAATTCGTAACCCATTCCCCAAATATGTAACTGTATATTTCAGCCTTCTGGCTGCCAAGCTCTTTCAATAAACCGTTAATTATTATTATTATTATTATTATTACACACACACACACACTCACACACACACCCCCCCCCCCCTCTCTCTCTCTCTCTCTCTCTCTCTCTCTCTCTCTCTCTCTCTCTCTCTCTACTCAGCAGGCACCAATTCACCTCTCTCTTCCTTCCCACTCAGCCACTGGGAAGCTGTGTTCACTGATTGCTACTCTTCACCTGCAGACGCCCAGGTAACGATGTGGGCTTATCAACTCTTCATCCACCTCATCCTCCTTCTTCTCCTCCTTCTTCTCCTCCTCCATCTCCTTCTTCTTCTTCTTCTTCTTGTTATTAAGGAACTTTCTTAATAACTCTCTGAGGGGATTATGACTCTCACGCAAGTTGCTTACCTAGGATGAGACTGACTCAATGAGGGTATATCAAATGCTATAAAGAGTGTGTGTGTGTGTGCGTGTGTGCGTGCGTGCGTGCGTGCGTGTAAGAAGAGAGATTAGTCAGAAAGAAAAAGGAGGAAGGAAAGAGAGAGACAGATTTAGTACTTCATATATCATAGAAACATTATATATACGCCTGGACTAAATGCAAATTATACGTGGATAATACTCTCACTTTATCTTTCCTGTGGAGGTATATTCCGGAGCTATGAAAATATACACCCAAAGACACGGAGCGAGAGAGAGAGAGAAATACAGACTGATAGAGAGAGAGACCTGGATAAAGGAATTGACAGACAGACAGACTACGATCCCTTATGACTTTCAGAGGATTTTTACGATAAATTCTTACATTTTAACTGGTGAACTGAGACGGGTAGTCACGCAGGGCACCAAGATGTACTGGTTCATTCAGGCTTCGACACCAAGGCGAAACTGGTTCATTCAGACGACAATAACACCAAGACGAAGCTGGTTCACCCTCACCACGACACTAAGTTAGAGGATCACAGAGCAGAGCGGAACTCAAGCGCCACATAAAACTCAATTTTCTTTCCCCTCGTCAAATTAGCATTAGAATAACCCCTGATATCTGGATTCCCTTTCTTTCGTCCTTAAAAAATATATTCTTTAAAGGCGATGTGTGTGTGTGTGTGCGCGCGCGCGTGTGTGGCGGAGATAAAAGAACACAGTAGTCTCAGAACAACACCAAGTCTGAACACTCCCTCCCTACTCTTCCCTCACCCCGGTCCCCTCGGCCTCGCTAGCCTCGACTATAAACAGGCTGAATCTCTCTCAGGCGACGATAAAACAGCTTTTTGATCCCTCCTTTAATTTAGTTAGCGCATCACGCGATAGTCTTATCAGTGGAGGTCTTGGAAGTCAATCTAATTGTGTATGTAAATGGAAGTGGTATTGTGTGACCTCCTGGAGCTTGTTCCTCCGTCAGTAGCTGTTGGTGCTGTTGTCGCAGTTTGGGAACGGGTTTTTCTTGTGTTAATGGGAAAAGATGACATTACATGACGTAGGTTTGGATGATATGTACTTACGTAGATGTGTGTGTGTGTGTGTGTGTGTGTGTGTGTGTGTGTGTGTGTGTGTGTGTGTGTGTGTGTGAAGAACTATTGGCCACAGAAAAGAGAAAAGAAAGCAATTAGGAAAAATATAATTAAACCTCTTATCTGTAAACAAGATTATCTCTTCTAATTGCCAGACCTCGCCACGGTGAGGGGTTTAGACGTGTCGACACACTGCTAAAACATTGTCTTCATCATAACACATATCCTTCTGGTCACCACGTTATGATTTACTGATAGCAATGGTGTATTAGAGTATTATTAATCCCTGACCCTTACCTAACCTAACCTAACCAAACTGTTTAAACATATACAGTGTACATCCATCTGTATATGACACTGTAATACCAGTCAAAATTTCCTCATAACAATAATGATAAATGAAAATGATCTTATTTAATGAGTAACAAAACTAGTGCAGTAATGTAAAAAGGGGGGGGTAAAAGGAGTTAAATACTTGCATCAATAGGAATGCGTGTGTAATATATATATATATATATATATATATATATATATATATATATATATATATATATATATATATATATATATATATATATATATATATATATATATATATATATAAACTCGTATACAGTTACACCTAAGGTACTGAACCAATCATAAGAGGTGCTGCCCTGGGCACTTTAATATAAACATATGTAACTGTCGTTACATATGTAACAGTGTTGCATCTACTCTGTGATGATTCAGTGGGTGGAGTGTAAGGCACACACCATCACCAGCCCATGAATCTGATAACGTTATACAAACATGACTGAGGCAAGAATTCTCATAAGATTCTTACGTCAAATTTCTCTTTCCTGCTCACCGTAATTTGTGATGTAAGAACGACGTATAACTTGCTGACTTGAACTAGGGTACAAAGATGGTTTCTCAGCGAGTCTCACAAAAGAAAGTTTCCCAGATCTTCCTGTGTCAGCCTTTCCTTCTTTCTGCCCTCCCTCCTCCTTACCATAAGTAGGGAACGTATCTCACTGTAACGAAGATTAACACCAGCACACCTTTATACCAATAGCTAAATGCATTGACTGATAACATCCCCAGGTGAGGAGAGAGACTATTTAACGAAGGTGATATTTGGAGACACAGAACTCAGCCTGGAGGCACCTGTTAGCAATATACTGAGCTGGACGATGAATGTAGAGAGAGAGATGTCAGAGGGTGCCGCGGGCTACAGCTTATACATAGTGTAGCACCAGCCTCCTGCCTCCTGAATTATGTGCCTTCACTCGCCAGGTTAACTCACTTCCTGCCTCTTACCTGTGCTTTCATCTCTGCTTGTTGCCGACCTTTACTGTAAACTCTAAAAATACATTACATTACCTTACACATATTGCACATACATAGTGGTTCTTGTACACATACTGCCTTCTGAATGATTGTGTTTATGGGACTTTTTAACTCTTGTTTTGCTCACTCCACAGTACAATATATAAGTGAATCTTTTTTAAACATGGATGAATTGGAGTTGATTATTGATTCAGTTAAGTTGTCGTTTATATTAAACTTTCACTACCACATGAAGGTTAACCCCACCAGCTTATTTCACTCCATGATTAAACACTTTGACTCTAACCAACCAACCTAACCTAACCTAACCTAACCTAACCTAACCTAACCACCCCTGTAACATTAGGGCGCAGTTAATCTTCATGTGACCCAAACACCCTATAGTGCAGGAAACATCCACCAGTCAGGTAAATGAAGGTGGGAATTATGGATCGACTAAATACAGGTGACATTAACCCATACACAGGTATGATCGAAAAGTTTATGTGCACCTGTAATAGTTATCAATATTTTCTCTCAATAAACAAAAAAGGTAAATAAGTCAATCATTAGGTATCGTAGCTGCACAGGGACTTTATGATCGGTCACTCTGTGTGTCTGGAAACTAAGAGAAAAGAATTATTTGTTTAAAAATTCTATTTAGGATATTTTTTTAACAATGTAGAACTAAAAACTTAAGAGTCTTATTAGGAGGAAAACTCTGAAAAATCAAGCGTATTATAAAGAATGTGTGTGTGTGTGTGTGTGTGTGTGTGTGTGTGTGTGTGTGTGTGTGTGTGTGTGTGTGTGTGTGTGTGTGTTCGATTAGAAATGTGTAGTAATAGTTCTCTCTCTCTCTCTCATACATATACATAATCTAAACAATACATGAGTATCCCATGAATAAATATTACACACACAGCACATCAAATAATAACCGTAATTCTCAGGAAATACTACATTTACATACTGAATTGAAGTGTCTAGTTGAATCTTTGGGAGCTTTTGAGAGATGGAGAGAGAGAACCCAGGAACTATTTTCGGGAAACTTGGCCAATTTTTCACCCGGGGTCAACCATGAAGAAGAAGAAAGAAAGAAGAAAAAAGTTATATAACGGTATATCGAAAATGGTCTCTCTCTCTCTAACGCGTGTGGTCATAAGCACATATCACCAGAGTCTAGGGAAATCGATTCTATTATTGGACGGGTGAAATTGACTGCTCTTTACGGCGCCTGCTACTGACAGCTCTCGTAGACGGGTGAAATTAATAGCTAACTAGGCCAACCGCTAGTTTTGGCTATTTTGGACAGGTGTTATATTTTGCTATTTGGTGATTGATAATTGTGTATATAGGAGAGTATAGGTTAGTGGTTGATAATATAGTATGTTCAGTTTGTCTGCCTGTTCTGGTTATGTCTCTCCGTTTGTTTGTCTGTCTGTCTCGAGGATGTCATGTGTGTAACTTACTTAAATGTTTTCATAGACAAATAACCATAAAAATATACCACGAAAACACACATACACACACACATTACTACTACTACTACTACTACTATTTTTTTTTTTAAAGTGGCCTCCAGCCTCCACACACCTTCGCCACCATTTAATTACCTTAATATTAAATATCCAATAATAAGTAGCTATACTATCTGTGTTAAATTAGTTGAGCTGCAGATCTATGCGGCATTCAGTGACTGTTGCCCATAGTCAATATCTGCAGCAGTTGTCGGAGTTGGGGCAGAAGCTCGTTCCCTGAGGCAGAGCAAAGCCGACTGAAGGAGAGAGAAAGACAGTCGACATCTCATCCAGGCTGTAACATAGCTTCTGGCTGCTGCTTCTGTTCGGAGATCAACTCCGCGAGTCTGGCGTAGAAACATCTTGCACTTGGTCCCATCCCACCAGAGGTTGTGAACACTAGAGAGTGAAGCTGCCTTGATCAACGTTCTGAATTCTCTCCCCATATGCTCTTCTCTTGTCGTTCTCGTTCCTCCTATGTGCAGCATCGAGAGCTAGGTTCTGATGACGCGCATGGGATAAAAATCCTGATGTCAAAAACTCGCTGTCCCGCGTCCAGAATCCTCGAGCACTGACATCCACAGGCTTCGTTAGATGTGTTTGAAGTCCTGTGTTGGAAGATCTCACCGTCCAACGGAAGGAGGTCGGTTCTACCATGACATCCCGGCAGATTTCCGTCAACATATTTGCTGTAGGTCCTTACTTCTCATGCCTCATGCATATAAGCCCTCTTCTTCCATGGCGTGATCGCCGTCATGGGAAAACCACACACGCATTGGGAGGGCAAACCTTCTACTGGCCGACCGTACCTTAGAGCAATGGCTGAATTCTTGTTTGATAAGACTGTGCACTTATAGGTAACGTAGTTAACCAGTTCGAGCGCCCACCTCCTCTTTGTCTTTTTTCAAATTTTCTGGTACCTGCAGCAATAGTTGCTGCAACTTATCATTGGCAGTGCTGTTGATCTGTCGTAATGGACCTACGAATCTTATTTACTTCACTGGTATCCACTTCCCTGTTGAATTCTGGGCTATTATGTGGTCCGTGAGGGCTGCCGTGAGCGTGAATTTTGATGTTCAGTGGCAGCAATCCTCTGGATTTGTTAGTCCCATCCTCCCAGTCTTGGTGGAAGTGCAGAAGTGCTCTTTGCTGGGGTTAAGTAAGGGTGTTTCACTAATTTGGGAATGAACTTGACACTGATAGCTTCTTCCAGGGGTGTAGAGAGGGTCCGATATCAGGGATAGTACGCATCAGGTAGTTAATGATGCTTGACTCCATGGGTGAATGCAGCAAAGGCCGCATGTGGCTGTGTTAGCAATCTCAAACAGAGCTTGGTTCACTAACCCACTCATTCACCTTTCCCTCGTGCTCGGTCTTGAAGTCCGCAGTGCCAATTACTGCGCCTAGATGTCTTTGGCCGTCCTTAGTTATTTTGACCTCACTTCTGCCAAAAACTTCCATTGCCCGTTCTATGTTCTGGCTTCACGATGAGGAAGGACTTGCTGGCATTTGGGTGGTACCCTATTTGTGGACCTCGCGATGTTACCAAGTCCCACCACTTTTTGATGCCCTCCACTTTTCCTGCTACTATTACTACTATTACTTTGCTGTCACTCGGAATCGAGTATGAAGATCATCCAGCTATGATACAATGATATGAGGTATTAGGGATGTCACCTAGGTTAGTGAGTTTTGAGGTGACTAAAGAGACCGATACAGGACCCGCAGCGTCGTTCACATTCGTTGCACATGTGGAGGGCTCCATCTACTGCGGGAGGGCAGTGGCAGCGTCTTTCCGGCGTTGGCGCCTGTCTGCCTCGGTTTGCAGTCGGGCTAACTCAGCATTGACACCTTCTCGTGCCTGCTCCTCCAAGCGTTACGGTGTGGAGTAATCGACTCCCAGGTGAGGGGGTCGATTTGGCACTTTTTCAGGTTTGTCTTAAGACTATTCTTATACCTTCATTGCCCACCGGCGTTACGTTTATTATTCGTTAGGTGACTGTAAAGTAGTTGCTTTGGCAGTCTACTGTCGTCCATGCGGATAACATGGCCAGTCCAGCGTAGTTGTTCATGGATAATGGTAGCCTCGATGCCGGTGGTGTCAGCAAGAATAGTGGCATTTGTTCTCTTGTCATCCCAGCGAACTCGGAGGATGGAACGTAGATTACGTTGGTAAGAGTCTTCAAGTGCTTTGAGGTGCCTCCTATATGAGACCCATGTCTCACTGCCTTAGCAGGGTAGGGAGGACCACTGCTCGATATACGTGCACCTTTGTAGATAATTTCTGCTCCCTACAGCGCACGATTTCAGAGTCTGCCAAAGGCTTGAGATGCACATCTGATCCATTAAATCTCTTCATCGATGTCCGTGGTGGTGGACAGGTGGGAGCCGAGATACCGAAAGTGGGTAACATTAGAGAGGGTAGTACCGTTAAGCTGGATCGATGGTGGAGGTGTGTTCGAACCAGGGGCAGGTTGAAAGAGAATCTGAGTCTTACGTACTTTCACCTCAAGGCCAAAGTGTGCATACGCGTCTGCGTAGGTCGTGTTAGGTCGTGTTCAGTGTGAGCAACAAGGGTGAGTTCGTCTGCATACTGAAGTTCAGTAATGGAGGCTGTCGACACTTTTGTTCTTGCCTGAACTCGTTTTATGTTGAAAAGACCCCCCTTCACCAGGTACTCGATGTTCACCCCACTGGCTAAATTGGCACTGGCACGAGTAAGGAAGGCAGCCAAGAAGATGGAAAAGAGAGTTGGTGCCAGTACACACCCTTGTTTAACCCCTGTTTGGATGAGGAAGAACTCAGACTGGGTGCCATTGTGCCAGACACTGCCGTTCATGCCATCGTGGAGTTGCCTCACAATGGCGATGAATGGTGGTGGGCAGCCAAAACGGCTGAGGGTTCACCAGAGGGCTTCCCTGTTGACTGAGTCGATGAAAAGCGTACAGGTCACGACACCGTTCTCTGCACTTTTCCTGTACCTGGCGGGCAGCAAAGATCATGTCAGTGGTGCCACGTGATGGTCTCAAACCACAGTGAGATTCTGGGAGGAAGTTTTCCGCCTTAGAAGGAAGTCTGTTTAGTAGGACTCAGTCGATAATCTTGCCCGCTATGGAGATCAGCGAGATCCCACTGTAGTTGCCACAGTCTGACCGTTCTCCCTTGTTCTTATAAATATTGACAATGGAGGCGTCTTTAGGCGTGGGGGATTTCCTCCTTTTCCCATATATTCTCCAGGAGAGAGTGGAGACGGCTGGTAAGCAGAGGTCCAACTGCTTTATACACCTCGGCTGGGATTCCATCAGGCCATGAGGCTTTGTTATTTTTCATCTGTTTGATGGCAGTAGCTACCTCATCCATGGATGGAGGATAGCTGTGGTGGGTCAGTTCTGGATGCTAAAGAACTGCTGGGTAGTCAGGACATCCACATCAGTGTTTCGGTTGAGCAATGAATGGTAGTGCTCTTTGACGCACTGAAGGAGGCCTTCATCGTCTTTAATTATGAGGTTACCGTCAGATGAGGCAGGTTGGGCTGCCACGGTGACTGGCTACAAAATGTTGTAGTAGGTGAAAATTCGTGCATCTTGTACTGATCTGCAAGTTTTTGTGCTTCACATGCTTTATTTTTAAGCCAGTTCTTTATATTGCAAAGTTCCGTGGGCTGCCTCTTTCTTCCTGTGGAAGGTATCAGCTTTGGTCCGAGGCTGAGGGTTGTTCTGCCAGTCAGTAAAAGCAGCACGTTTATCATCAATGAGTACTTTGATTACCGGGTCATTTTCATCAAACCAGTTCTGGTGTATTCTTTTGGTCTGTGAGGTTCTCTCTGGAGGTTTTTGTCATAACAGTTTTAAGATTATCCCATTCGGCACTGGGATTCACGTTGTCTGCTGTTGGGTTGCTTATAAGCCCATGTTCGAGCTGTTCTCTGAAAGCATGTGCTACCGCTGGATCCTCCAGCAGTATTAAAACCTCTTCTGGAGGCTTGCTGCTTTCTCGTTTTTGGGCAACTTGAAGTGAGAGCTTGGATCTGTCACAATGGTCTGAGCCACGCCTGCCACAGGTGATGAGGACTTCTCGGCGATTTCTTTCTCTGACAATGATGTAGTCAATGAGATGCCAGTGTTTGGCTCGTGGGTGCTGTCACGAACCCTTGAACTTGTCAGTATGGCTAAGCAAGGTATTGGTGATAGTGAGGTTGTGTGCAGCACACTTGCTGAGGAGGAGTAGGCCGTTGGGATTACACTTGCCTCGTCCATTTCTCCCAAAAGCTCCCTGCCAAATGTTAGCATCTCTGCCAACTCTGGCATTGAAGTCTCCAAGGAGAAGAAACCTTGTCTTCTCTGCGGATAGAGGTTAGTACTTTGTCGAGGTCGGCGCAAAAGGCCTCCTTGATGTCATTCTCTACATCCAGTGTTGGGGCTTATGCACTGATGAAGAAGGCAAGACGTGAGTGATTTAGTTGGACTCGAAGCGTCATGAGGCGCTTGTTTGATCCCAGTAGGCATTTCAGTTAGCTTGTGTAGGATGCGTTGGCGGATGGCAAAGCCAACTCCATAAATGCGGTTTCTCTTCGCAGCAGGCTTACCCTTCCAGAAGAAGGTATAGCCAGAGTCCCGTTCTGTGAGGTGGCCTCACCTGGGGCTGGGACTCACTGATGGCAGCTATATCGATGTTATACCTAGCCAGTTCTTTTGCCAGGATGCTCATTTGTGCTGGCATCCAGAAGAGTCCTGACATTCCATGCAGCGACCCTAAGAGGTTGTATAGTTTATTTTTGATTGGATCTGTGATTTTGACTGTGTTTTCGACCGCATAAGGATGACCTTACCGGGTGCGGTTGCCCAGTCAGGTTGGGTTTTAGGCAGTGTATGTTTAGGGCACCTTTTCTAGCCCCTCCCCATAGGGTGAGAGCAGTGGCTCCTCGTAAGGGCTGCTTCGTCGCACAGACAGGACCGGATTGCACTGCTGCCTAGATCCCAGTGCATAAATGACCGTCTTCTGTTTGCCGCCCATATGCAGAGTTGTGACTAGAGACTCTCGGCAGTCATCTCTGCCTGTTCCCGTCGCCACTCGTCCGTCGCCATTGAACTTTGAGGGTATGGGTTTGATGATGAGAGGTATGATGAACTGGATGATGGCTGCACATGAGTTGATTTATGTGGTGAGGCAGGAGCGCAGCCTGCAACCACACATCTTGGCTCTCCCTTTTTCTGATCCAGTGGTGCAAGTGTTGCAACGACTGGGGAGAGGAGGATTGCAATGGACTGCCAATAGCCCAGTTTGTTGGGTTTCGCCTTAGTAGCTTGTCCATCAGGCATTGCCTTCGTCCGCCGGTGTAGTCGTTGGGTTTCCATGATGGTCACCTCTTCCGCCTACACCGCCTTTGGGGTCTTGTTGGAGCTCTGTAAGCGTGTCTGCCTGATGCGGAGCTCCATCGCAGATTTTTCGTTCGGGGGTTTACTCCCGTAGCCTTATACCTGCCAAGGTTAATCAGCAAAGGGGCGGGGCGGTGGTTGGTAGGTGCCAGGGCGTGTCCACATGCCAGTGGGTCTATGCGCCGTCCGAGGCCCACTGCTATTCCGAGATCCTCTGCTGATCTCGCTTTGGCCCACGAGGCACCCAGTATCGTGTGTTGCTATGAGGAGAGCAGCAGGAGTCTTGATGGTGAGGAGGCTGTGTACTGGCAGGGGAAGACTTATGCAAGTTGCTTCCCTGTTCGCCACGAGGGCTAGCCAGCGGCTGCAGCTGAAAGAGGGAGGGAGCAAGTAGCACTTGCACCTTAACACTGACATAATGCTGCCACTCTAGACGCATTTCACCATCCTGTGTGTGGCTGCACACATACACACACACACACATCCACATCATCATCATCATCATCATCATCATCACACTCACAGAAACACATACCTACATACATACACATACATACATACATACATACTGTACACAAACAAACAAAAAACATCACAAAAACATCAAGAGTCAGAGAATATCATCAATATTCAGGAGTAAACACTATTATCTGTCATCACAAGAGCAAACAACTGTACAAACACTAACTTGACGCAGACACACACAGGTGACTGTTGGTAATTGCTCTCGCTCTTACAGGTATGGCGACCCTCCTCCTGATATGACGTCACTATGTCAACACGGTACCATGGGAGGAAATGTGGTGGAGGAATTATACAAGTGTGAGGGACACATACAGGTCATGCATACTGACCTTGGGTACAACTATACATACACGCAAGAATACATGTGTGTGTGTGTGTATATATGATCCTGGTTGTAAACATTTATGTGTGTGTGTGTGTAATAATAATAATAATAATAATAATTAACGGTTTATTGAAAAGTTATGCAGCCCGAGGCTGAAAATATACATTGGGCATAAATGACATTACATACATTGGTGGTTTAACAAAAGCCTTCATTAGAGAAAGGTGAAAGACATACAGTGAACATACAGATTAATGTAGGTGTTGAACAGCAAACACGTAGTGTAGTAACTCCCTCCCAGATGGTGTTAGGAGACCTCACGTGGTGTAGTAGTTCCCTCACAGATGGTGTTATAGGGGCCTCACGTGGTGTAGTAATTCCGATGGTGTTATGAGGGCCTCACGTGGTGTAGTAATTCCCTCACAGATGGTGTTATGCGGGGCCTCCGTGGTGTAATATCCCTCACAGATGGTGTTATGAGGCCTCACGTGGTGTAGTAATTCCCTCACAGATGGTGTTAGAGGCCACGTAATTCCCACAGATGTGTTATGAGGGCCTCGTGGTGTAGTAATTCCTCGTGGTGTAGTAATTCCCTCACAGATGGTGTTATGAGGGCCTCACGTGGTGTAGTAGTTCCTCACAGACGGTGTTCTATGGTGAGGTGTGGTCCCAGGCCTTCTATCGTAGACGGATTAACACAGCTGGTTCTTGGGTCGGGCCGTATCACTGGTACCTGGGACCTCACTGTGTGAAGGTCCTTAGGTACCACTATTGACTGTTGAGTTGTTCTCACTGACTTAAGCACTGTTCACCACTGTTCACCTCTGTTTAACACTGGTTCATTCTCCTAAATGAAATAGTAACTCTGGAGTGAACTTGTTGATATTCCGGTGGGAGGAGGAGGGTTCAGGGAGGAGGTTGTGTATCAACAACAGTTGACAGCTGCTCGAAAGAGCGCCAGGTACGTCTTGACCCTTCGGTGTGTGTGTGTGTGTGTGACAATTTAAACTCTTAACATTATTGTAGACGTAACTTAATATACAAAGTCTTTCAGGAAACCACATCATTACAGCAACAAAATAACCACCAACCAAAGAAAAACAAATATAAAACACATCTGTTAAAAACCCCCCACTAACTTAAGAAATTTCATCGGCTGTAAGAATCTAAATCAATTAAGTTTAACGTTTCATAAACCATTAAAACAAATTATGAGACGATATATCAAATTATTTTTTTACCCAACTGAAGATGAAAATGTCTCTCTCTCTCTCTCTCTCTCTTCTCTCCTCTCTCTCTCTCTCTCTCTCTCTCTCTCTCTCTCTCTCTCTCTCTCTCTCTCTCTCTCTCTCTCCTCCCTCTCTCTCTCCTCTCTCTCTCCTCTCTCTCTCTCCTCTCTCTCAGGAGCATTTTATGTTATGAACTAAGGAGGAGAGAACGAGCTAGAATTACGACACCCACATTTTTTCTCCTCTCTTAGTCATGGGAAGCGAGTCATCATTTCTACACATTAACACGATGTTTTACGTTCACCTTTTCCTCCTTAAATTGACGAAAAGAAAGATGATGTCAACTTGCAATGGATTTTTAAAGTTATTTGTTTTATTGTTTGTTCATCCCCCGTGTATGTATGTATGTATGTATTTATGTATGTATGTATGTATGTATGTATGTATGTATCGTAGTTCAGGTGACTCACTACAGAGGCAGTTCTCACGTTACAGATTTAAGAACTCAATATTATTGTCGAATCATATGAGAAGTGACTCGTATATCAGTGTTTAATATTCTGATGTTGTTTTGTACTGTGTGTCGTTAGGTTAGGTTAGGTTAGGTTAGGTTAAATAACTTCATCCGAGTGGTCGAGTGAGAAAGACAGGTTGGGTTAAATATTTTCATGCCAAGATTTAACGAGAATAATGTATTTTACGCTGAGATAAAACGCTGAGATATGAAACTTTATAATACTGGAGTTTTATGGATGTGATAATTTAGTTTATATACCGTATAAAAAATTAACCTTTCTCTTGGAACTTTTAGTGATAACGATTATGGGTAATATTAGATGTTATGTAAAGATAAATCTACGAGAATTGGAACTTTTTTTTTAATGGAATTTAATTGAACTTCTAGCATTAAAAGTTTTATTGTTAGGTATTATTAAAGAGACTTAACTCAGTAGATGATGCACTGTGGGACGCCTGAGAGAGCATTTTCAACTTTCACCATTACATACATCGTAGTGAAAGTAAAGTAAGGAACCCCAAAACTTCTCGTTGTGATTCTGTGATTTTTTTTCTTTTCTTTACTACAATTGTTTACCAACTTAGGGAAAGTTTAATTACCTGGGGAGTGTAACTGCTTCTCACCTAGACAGTTATATTCGTTCTGTGTCAATATTTTTACAGAGTTTGAATGCACTTTTGTTAAGGCTTGTATATGGAATGATGGGGAGGAAATAGGATCTACTGAAGATTAGACATACCCTAACGTTAACCTAATTCATCTTCACGTAAACTAACCTATTCTAACTTAATTCGATCTTTAAACCTAATTTACCTAACCTAACCTAACCTTACTTAACCTATCTAGAATATAATCTATGATCGTTAGGTTAGGTTAGGTTAGGTTACAACAATTAAGGGTTAAGTTGAATTATTTGACCTGTTTTGAAACCTCGTTAGAGAGATTTCTAAAAAAAATTACGTTAAAAAAGAAATGTCTTGAACCTCAATATACAGAACAGGAAATAAATCTTTCTTAATAACAATAATAATGATAATAATAATAATAATACGTGGACACTAACCTCCACAAATACTCCCACACCAATTAATTTTATATATATATATATATTTTTTTTTTTCAATTAAATTATTTTCCAAAAGACATCAAAGAAATCTCGATATTGGTGAAGTGAGAGGCCGCCCACCCACTTGACTGAGTGATGCTCAAAGCAGTTTACCTTATTAACGCTGCCTCTCTTGACATCAAAGTGTGACCTACTTTCTCTCCACCACAGTCAACCTCTCTCTCTCTCTCTCTTCCTGTCCCACTTTCTCGCTCTCTCTCACTCATTTTCCTCCTTACTCCTCCGTGGTGTAGCAGGCAGGTATTGTGACTGGTGGCAGGTATTGTGTGACTGGTGGCAGGTATTGTGTGACTGGTGGCAGGTATTGTGTGACTGGTGGCAGGTATTGTGTGACTGGTGGCAGCTCGTGACTGGTGGCAGCTCGTGTGACTGGTGGCAGCTCGTGTGACTGGTGGCAGGTATTGTGACTGGTGGTAGGTATTGTGTGACTGGTGGCAGGCTTTGTGTGACTGGTGGCAGGTATTGTGTGACTGGTGGCAGGTGTTGTGTGACTGGTGGAACGTCTCTTTCGTTCTCTTGCTAAACTTGTCAACGCTTGACCTTCTCTCTTATCTCCTGTTTTAACTGTGCCTTTATTTGTCTTTAAATAACAAGTGTTTAACCAGAGAGTAAATGTCTTAATGTTTTTATTTTTTATATAATTATCATGATTTCTATGATATTTTCCCTAAATTAAAATTTATCTATAAAAAGAAAAAAATATTTCGATTATTCATCTTTCTTAGAGTGAATAATTATTATACACAATAAGAGGAAATTAATATAGTCTATGTGGAGGCTGTGGGAGTGTGTGTAGGCTCTATGTGAGGCTGTGAGTGTGTGTAGGCTCTATGTGAGGCTGTGAGTATGTAGGCTCTATGAGGCTGTGAGTGTGTAGGCTCTATGTGAGGCTGTGAGGTGTGTAGTCTCTATGTGAGGCCTGAGTATGTAGGCTCCATGGCTGAGTGTAGCTCTGTGTGTGGCTGTGAGTGTGTAGTCTCTTGTGTGGCTGTGAGTGTGTAGTCTGTGTGTGGCTGTGAGTGTGTAGGCTCTGTGTGTGGCTGTGAGTGTGTGGAGTCTCTATGTGTGGCTGTGAGTGTGTAGTCTCTGTGTGGCTGTGAGTGTAGTCTCTGTGTGTGGCTGTGGTGTGGGGTCTCGTGTGTGGCTGTGAGTGTGTAGTCTCTGTGTGTGGGTCGAGTGTGTAGGCTGCTATGTGGGCCGTGGAGTGCGTAGTCTCTGTGTGGCTGTGAGTGTGTAGTCTCTGTGTGTGGCTGTGAGTGTGCAGTCTCTGTGTGAGCTGTGATGTAGTCCTATGTGTGTGGCTGTGAGTGTAGTCTCTGTGTGTGGCTGTGAGTGTGTAGTCTCTGTGTGTGGCTGTGAGTGTGTAGTCTCTGTGTGTGGCTGTGAGCGTGAGGCCTATGTGTGTGGCTGTGAGTGTGTAGGCCCTGTGTGGGGCTGTGAGTGTGTAGGCTCTGTGTGTGGCTGTGAGTATGTAGGCTCTATGTGTGGCTGTGAGTGTGTAGTTCTGTGTGTGGCTGTGAGTGTGTAGCCTCTGTGTGTGGCTGTGAGTATGTAGGCTCTATGTG
>NW_024752127.1:0-11581 GCF_018991925.1 Homarus americanus
GACAAACCTTCATACACCCCCCCCCCCACCCCAAGATAAATAAATAAATAAATAGTACGCCAAGATTTTATTCTCATCAAAAAATAAAAATGAATAAAATACAGTCATGGATAAAAGTTCGCTCCTGTGGTAAAACCGAGTCGCGAGAATGAGTCTCCGAACTGACTGTTTTGTCTCGTTTGGGGTCGATGCTGCTTCATAATGGGATGGAACGAACTTTTGACCCTGACTGTATACATACTGGAAGTTCCCTTAAGAGAAGACAATGTATGAGATTTAACTAGGAATCTGAGACGTCACTCGAGGGATTGTCCAGTGCAGTCATTTCTCTCCTTCTGATAAGTCACTTTATAATGTAAACCTCTAATACGACGTTCAAGTTATAATTACAGTATTGTAATAAAAGTTCATGAAGAGATTAAAAGTATTTCAGTCAAATATACATATCTGGATGAGAGAGAGAGAGAGAGAGAGAGAGAGAGAGAGAGAGAGAGAGAGAGAGAATGACACCCCCCCCCAAAAAAAGATAAAAATAACAATAATAATAATAAAGACCAAACAAAATTATGAAAATCTATAGAGAGGGAACGAAAGGACCATAAAATTAGTTACGTTTGCAATCTATGATAAACAAAACGAATAAATCTATACGCACACATACACGTGAGGTCACTCATATCAACACCCGAGGACGAGTTACTACACCACGTGAACACCACACCACCTGGTGTCTCCATGACCAGTCCAGGCCCGGGTCATCAACTGTAAACTATAATAACTTGTATGTCCAATCATTATTCCTTCTCCTTTCAAAAATGAAAGCTTTTGTTAAACGACCCACCCACCCCATGTCTTTGTATGTAATAAGTCATTTTTGTCCAATGTATATTTTCAGCCTTCGGGCTGCAGAACTTTTCCAATAAACCGTTAATTAGTATTATCATTATTATTATTATTTACTCACACACACACACACACACACACACACGCACACGCTGTAATCTTCTGGGGTCCCCTGCAGGTTGCCATGTCCTATATCTCTCTTCACACTACGCCATCACCTGTACGGCTGCATGGGATGATTGCTGCGTTCCTCCTCCTGACGAAGTGCTTATCTTACCTGTTCCTACCTGTTAATTTTTTTGTGTGACAGCTGTATGTGCGTGTGTTTTATGCTATCTTAGCATGTAATCACCTTACATGCTACAGTTGATAATATCTTTACAATAGCACCTGGTTATAGTAGGCAAATGTACATACCAAATCTATGCTAGGAAGGGAGAATAGGGAGGTAATACTGAAGCTAGAGGGTTTGTTACGTGTTGAAGGGTACAAGGTATCATTTGGTTGAGGTATACGAATACAGTCATCAGTACTGTACCCACAAAGCAAATACAGTACTCTGCTATTACGGTCCAAGGATAACATCACCACCAACACGATCTGGCAAACAATGATATCTGGGTACTATAAAATCTATGTCAGGAAAAGAGAGCAAGCTATATGGTGTTAAGGGATCACATGAAGATTAGACCCCCATAGTTTATTTCACCTTTAACACTACCTCTGGTGGGGTTAGGTTAGGTTCATTTTACACACATAAGCATCTGAACTACTGTAGCCGTTAAGCAAAATACAATACCGTCACGGCATATAATAATCACCTCTACTGACAATTGGATAATGCTGTAGAGTTTTAGGTATGGCGGTGTGGACTGAGATGTGGTACGGCCAGATTATAGCTAATGGGGGGGGGGAGGATATATACAGTCAGATTATAGTTAGTAGAGAGGGTTGTGTATACGGCCAGATTATAGTTAGAAGGGAGGGTTGTGTATACGGCCAGATTATAGTTAGTAGAGAGGGTTGTGTATACGGCCAGATTATAGTTAGAAGGGAGGGTTGTGTATACGGCCAGATTATAGTTAGTAGGGCAGTAAAAACACAGCCACGTCAGCATAAATACAATTATTTCAATTGGTGTTTCGTTATTAACTATGGATCCAGAGTGAGACGAAGATTGGCGGTGATGAAGCGTCTGGGGACACCAGGCCGTAAGAGGTTCTGCTGACTGATTCACTTTGTGTTACTCACTACGGTGTTGTTCCACGGAGACACAGATCAAGCGTCCTGCAATTGTCCTGAATATTGAGAGCGACGTCCACCTCATGTCACCCAACACACGGCTTAGCGACATCATCACTTGTCGACACATTTTAATCATAATATTTCACTGTTTTATTGTTGCCTGCCTCAACATATACAAAATAAAGTCTAGATGGTATAGTTCTTTGATACACTAATCTTAGGATGTGTTGCCAAGCTTTAAGGGAAATATAGAGCTGGGACGTAGAAATAAAGTTTACCGTAAGTATTCGGTTTGGTTAGGAAGGGACATCCTAACCAAACCGGATACGTACGGTAAGCTGATTTTTTTCTGAAATATTTATCGATGAACAAGTACAAGTTTAAAATTTCTTTTACACATGTTTCAGACTAACTTAACCCCTACGAGTGCGATATGTTAATCCTCCAAATACAGTATTATTTTCTTGAAGGAAATAAGTCACTGTTTTCAGATAGATGCTATTGTACTCGAGAGGTTAAAATATTTTAATTAGGAGTTATTGTTTTCATGGGTTAAGTTATTATATTTGGTGGGTTAAAATATTTTACTAAAGTGGTTAAGGCATTGTACTTAAGGTGCTAATTGTTCCTCCGATTTCTTGGAGGTGGAATTAAGTGGTATTGGTGCAGTCATAGAGAAATATACCTAAAGGGTTTATGTACTGGGGAAACTTATACTGACACTACCCAGACATTTCTTGGTTACAGTTGAGGAGCATCATCTGAGACGAAGCTTTGAAGAAAAAACCCTGAGGCTGAGAGTGAGGTTGTCTCAGAAGTTGTTGACAATATTTGTGACACAATAAATGGTCAGCAAACATGTCACTATAAGATATTTGGGTAAGAACTTCATCAATTATTCATCCATTTAAAGCACTCACCGTTAAAGCTTTGATTCTTTCTTCTGTGCACTGGAAAATACTCTCCAGCATGGGTGTTATGAGACTATTCTCCAGGTGTAGTTCTGCCAGTACTTGTGACAGCTGTACTGTAGTGGAGGAGACCAGCAGTTGAAGACTTGTTTGCAAAATGTACTTAAATGGAATCTCACCCATGTTCTACTTCTTCCACTTGTCGATCTTGTGTACCTGGTCTAGGGTCAACTTCTCCTTCCAGTTACCAACCTCACCTGGCACAGGAATCAACAATATTACTTCATCATTCACCTCAATAAGAATTTGTGAATACTGAAAATGAGATCTTTAAATTATAATAAACTCCTATTTTAAACAACGGATGTTGTTGACTTGAGAAATTCCATCATCGTGTGTATTATTTGTTAGTTGTAATTAAGAGTTGTAATCCTTAAACTCTTTACCAACAAACTTTTGGTCAAATTTTTATTTCTGCAATGTTTAACAATCTCTTTATCAAATGTTACGACATGTTTCAACCAAGAGCCCTGGGCTATTATTGGCAATATCAATAATAATATCAATAGCGGAAGTCAGTTACCTCTACCTGAACCAAAGGTTATCTTTAGTTTTAGTGAAACGAGTAAAGAAAACAAGACTATCTTTAACAGAAGTTAAGTCTCCACCTTTTCTGAAGAAGCAGCCCTCCTGCCTCACCACCTCCTGTGAGTACTGGGGATTATCTTCTGTTTTGGGCCCCACCAAGCTGTCCCGGCCTGCCATCTCATTAAACTCGGTGTATTTAGCTACCTGAGTGTGAAGGGAGGTTTTGTATATTGATTACAGCCCACTACCATTGTTCGTTATTCTTGTTACATTACTCAGGTATTTTGATGTTAAACAGTTAATGTAGTGAAACAAATATATCTTGTTTACATGTCCTCTGAGCACACAGCATCATACATAAAGGAGTTGCTTTTGGCTGAGGTTTGTGCTCAAAAACTCGTTCAGCTTCTCCAGCTTGGCCATAATGTCGGCCTTGAGGCCCTCGTAGAAGACGAACTGAAAGTTAAGGTGGTGACATTTCTGCCAGGCCTCGTTGACGCCAGTACGGCTGTTACCGTACTGGGAATGGTGAAACATTGTTATCAGGGTTAGCACTAGTCATGTGAGGATAAACTCCGTGATATACTGCATACATGTAATGTTATTTTATGTTTTATCTTATAACAACACGAACTAATATTAGCAATACTTGGAAAAACTTGTTTGGTTGTTTGTATTCCAACACTTAGTTAAGTCTTGCCTCACGTTTGTCACGGAAGCTGAAGGTTTTAACAAGACGATAAAGGTGCAATAAGGACACGACAGGGAGGTACTACCGCCTGGGAAGATATTGGAAGCATAATGTGTTGTCTCTGGTAGACCCTGCTGCTATATGGCATCCCAAGAATTGTGACCAAGTCTCAGGTTGCTCATCTGACTTTCGGCCTCATTTACACACAATTGCAGTGTCTGTAATTATAACTTGAACGTCGTATTAGAGGTTTACATTATAAAGTGACTTATCAGAAGGAGAGAAATGACTGCACTGGACAATCCCTCGAGTGACGTCTCAGATTCCTAGTTAAATCTCATACATTGTCTTCTCTTACGGCAACTTCCAGTATGTATACAGTCAGGGTCAAAAGTTCGTTCCATCCCATTATGAAGCAGCATCGACCCCAAATGAGACAAAACAGTCAGTTCGGAGACTCATTCTCGCGACTCGGTTTCACCACAGGAGCGAACTTTTATCCATGACTGTATTTTATTTATTATTATTTTTTGAGGAGAATAAAATCTTGACGTACTATTTGCATGTTTTAGCATTTATTTATTTATTTATTTATTTTGTGGTGGGGGGGTGTATGAAGGTTTGTCATTAATTCTGGACTTAAACCTTATGATGGGAGTGCTTAAGAAAAGTATGTTACCTCAGTAGTTTTTTCTTTTGATAATTGCAGAATGTAAACACCATCATTTGATGGTGCGATGACTTAACCCTTTGAGTACGATCACTTAACCCTTTGAGTATGATCACTTAACCCCTGAGTACCATAACTTGACCCCTTCAATACACTGACTTAACCCCTTAAATATTTGAGGAATAAGTCGTCATACTCAAGCGGTTAAGTCATCGTACTCGTGTCGTTAAATCATCATACTCGTGTCGTTAAATCACCATACTCATATATTTAAGGGGTGATGACGTCACAACAGTCATTAAGCGCTGAAGCGGCTTTCAAGGTTAGGTTAGGTTAGGTTTAGTTAGAATTACACAGAACATTATGTAATTTGCTGATGTTTTAAGCTATTGGACTTTGATTGGGCTTTGTTATATATACAGTAAGTAGTTAACAGTTATTTGTTTCACACAGTTATCTGGATTCTGGTAAGGCCTTTCTTTAAAGTGGTATCAACAGATGTTTTTGAGCTGGTTTTTATCCCTGAGTGTGTGTCCTTTAGAGGCACAGACGAACTTGTTGGTTGGTTGTGCTCGCTGGACGACAGGTGCAAGGCTGCCGGACACACCTGCACCAGCTCACATACTCAACCTGTAGAAGAAGTAATTGTCTTGTTGTTCTATAGTGGATGTTTGATGTTTTTCAGATGTTTATAGTAGGAGTCACAGATGGTGTAAACAGAGTAACGATCAGTACAACAACAGATTTACCAAAGTGTACTATTTATACACACAAAATACATATGTAAACATGTATTTTGTTACTGTGATTTCTTCTGAGATATCATAACAGTGATAAAGACCTTTTAATTTTCCTGATGCTGGGATAATTGTTTGTCTTATGCGTACGGATGTTACTGCTGTCTACACACACACACACACACACACACACACACACACACACACACACACACAAACACACACCATATTAACAAACGTGTATATACTGTACATGGCGCGTCTTCACGATACTGTAATATAGACAGGTAGCATCAAGTGTTGTGTTGCGCAGCAGAGACGACTGAGGGGTCACACGGGTCCCAGTTTTAGGTCCTGATTATAAAACGACTTCATCGTACCTAGGACTGGGACGGATTAAAATTAAGGACCTACTAGGATCTTGGTAGATTAGATTAGGTTAGGTTAGGTTGGAGTCTATGTGGACTGGGCCCGTTTAAACAATCACCCACACAACCACCAGACCAGGGCCACAACAAGACCGAAAAGTGTAAAGAAAAAAAAGTTGACTCGTATATTAAAAATGTCTACACAATGACAAATATCGCCTCTTAATCATTATTTTTTGAGTCTGACCACACGATAAAACCCTCGAGTGTCTGATAAAGGTTCTCCAGATACCGCTGACAACACGATATGGCCATTAAAACCCAGCGGGGGGGGGTAGTGACTCAATGTGGCCTGGCATTTTTTTTTTACGGGGATTAGCCCACCCAGTCACAGGTCACTGACCCACATCGGGGCCTAGAGGGCGAAAATGTAATAATGATCATAATAATAATAAAAATAATAATAAAAATAATAATAAAAATAATGAAAAAATAATAAAAAAATAATAAAAATAATAATAAAAATAATAATAAAAATAATATAAAAAAAATTAAAAAAATAATAAAAAAAAATAATAAAAAAATAAATAAATAAATAAATAAAAAAAGGAATAAAAAAAAATAAATAAATAAATAAATAAATAAAATAAAATAGAAATACAAAATACAACATTAAAAATACAAAATTAAAAATACAAAATTAAAAATTAAAAATACAAAAATAAACAACAACAACAACAACATTAATAATAATAATAATAATAATAATAATAATAATAATAATAATAATAAAACCATAAAGAAATACAAAATGAAAAAAATAAAAAAAGTAAGAAACAATATACTGTATGTATGTTGTGTTGTCAATAGTAAGAGAAACAATTGAGACCCTGCAATTGTGTGTAAATGAGACATAAAGTCAGATCAGCAACCTGGGACTTGGTGTGTAGTAGTACTGTGGGGGTGAAGGAAGTCCCTCTACTCTCCCACTACCATCTCACAGACACCTAACCTAAATTAACCTAATCTAAAATGAAATGAAAATCCAGTTTGGTTTATTAAAGAAACAGTTATAGGGTAAGAGAACTCCGTATTCAACCTGTATAATTTTATTTTATCGGTCACTAAGGTGTGTCGTGTTCCCTCTCCCTCCCCCCCTGCCCCACCCTGTCAGTTACTGTGACTCCCCAAAACCTCACGCTGTTGCTTGTTACTGGTACCAGGCTCTTGATAGTAATGTCAGATGCTCCTTGCTTTATTTTCATATCACTAAGGCTTATTACTCTCTCTCTCTCTCTCCCTCTCTCTCTTTACTACCACCACGTGATGGCCGGAATCCACAACAAATACTAGATTCTCTGTTCCTTTAATGTGTTATTCGTCTTTTCTTACTGATGTGAAGGATGTGTTGTGTTGTAGCACCGTTATTGGTTCAGGGTCCTCATGGTATCACTCTAGTTTAATATCTGTCTCGCTTCCCATCATATAGAGTCACCCGTCACCAGCCTGTTCTAACTGTCCGTCCCACCACTTAGCATCACCCATCACCAGCCTGTTCTAACTGTCCGTCCCATCACTTAGCATCACCCATCACCAGCCTGTTCTAACTGTCCGTCCCACCACTTAGCATCACCCATCACCAGCCTGTTCTAACTGTCCGTCCCATCACTTAGCATCACCCATCACCAGCCTGTTCTAACTGTCCGTCCCATCACTTAGCATCACCCATCACCAGCCTGTTCTAATCACTTAGCATCACCCATCACCAGCCTGTTCTAACTGTCCGTCCCACCACTTAGCATCACCCATCTCCAGCCTGTTCTAAGCTGTCCGTCCCACTTAGCACACCCATCACCAGCCTGTTCTAACTGTACGTCCCACCACTTAGCATCACCATCACCAGCCTGTTCTAACTGTCCGTCCCACCATAGCATCACCCATCACCAGCCTGTTCTAACTGTCCGTCCCACCACTTAGCATCACCCATCACCAGCCTGTTCTAACTGTCCGTCCCATCACTTAGCATCACCCGTCACCAGCCTGTTCTAACTTTCCGTCCCGTCACTTAGCATCACCCATCACCAGCCTGTTCTAACTGTCCGTCCCACCACTTAGCATCACCCATCACCAGCCTGTTCTAACTGTCCGTCCCACCACTTAGCATCACCCATCACCAGCCTGTTCTAACTGTCCGTCCCACCACTTAGCATCACCCATCACCAGCCTGTTCTAACTGTCCGTCCCATCACTTAGCATCACCCATCACCAGCCTGTTCTAACTTTGCCTCCGTCCCACCACTTAGCATCACCCATCACCAGCCTGTTCTAACTGTCCTGTCCCATCACTTAGCATCACCCATCACCAGCCTGTTCTATCACTGTCCGTCCCACCACTTAGCATCACCCATCACCAGCCTGTTCTAACTGTCCGTCCCATCACTTAGCATCACCCATCTCCAGCCTGTTCTAACTGTCCGTCCCACCACTTAGCATCACCCATCACCAGCCTGTTCTAACTGTCCGTCCCACCACTTAGCATCACCCACCTCCAGCCTGTTCTAACTGTCCGTCCATCACTCAGCATCACCCATCACCAGCCTGTTCTAACTGTCCGTCCCACCACTTAGCATCACCCATCTCCAGCCTGTTCCAATTGTCCGTTTCGTAAACCACACGACGTCTGGCTCTCCTAGATGTGCTGATTGACAACGTGAAGGTATGTCAGTCAGTGTGAGTTAAGGAGAGTGACTTCTGTAGTGGGGAAGGAGTGAGTTAAGATTGAGTTTAGGCCTCAGTTCTTAATAGGCCCCGATCCATTAGGTGTGGGGCCCATTTGACGAGCCACCAATAATTTAGTAGTGCGGTAGTGAGAACGTCATCACCTCTCACAGTTGCAGCAGTAGAGACGACATAAGGGAAGTGTGTTGAAATAGTCTGTCGTGTTATTCACCCAAGCGATACACCCGGGTCACACAACAATGTTTCTTATTTAATTACAGTACCCAATATTTTCGTCCCTCCCCCAACACATTGCCCTAACATCTATCATGGTTATTACCCTCCCACACATCCCCTTACATAAACCTCGACTACCCTCACACATCCAGTCTCCACCCTCACACACACACACACACATTTCATAACTCGTAGTTAACCTGTGTAGTCATTCCTTGTCTATCTCACTTTAGTACCGTACCTGTTCTGAAACTGTTAAAAGATCCAGTCCTCCTTGTCATCATATACAAGTAATATTATTTACCACTAATATTACTTGTGTATTTCTTGACAAAAAAGTGACCCACTCATCTCTGTTTAGTTTATATTTTCAGTTTTTTGCCTGCCATATTTTTCAATAAACCGTTAATTATTATTACTACTACACACTTCCAACGTTTCCCGACACCCACAATCTGACACTGTCCAGTTTATCCTATGTTGTTTTTACGTGTTTTTCTCTATATGAAAAACTATAATAAATACTAAATTGCTGTTATTAATAATTTATATGCTGCAATTATATGTTATGGGAGGGTAGTGTGGAGCGATGGTGAGGCACGGTGGGGGTGGTTGTGGGAACAGGGGCAGTGTAGAGGGTCGCCATCAGTAGCCAACACACACACATACGTCACACATGCCAGTCACCACTACCGCCACCACCAACCACACACTAGTACACACCTTCCTCATATCGCAACACCATCATCATCTTCATCATGTCATATGTGATAACACGCGGTGCCAGCCAATCACAGTCGCCTCTTTTTATCATCTTCCTTCCTCGCCCAATCACACGCGAGAGTGGGAATGGCGCGTTTTTTATCAATCCCAAAACCCGCCCCGTTCCTGTATGTGGTGTAATTATTGGAGGCCGGCGGTAATGCGCGGCGAAACCCACAACCAAGTATATTTATATTGTTAACTCTTGTTGTATCACTGCTCAATTATCATCCTCGCTTTACTGTTATCATCATCTGTTTTATTTATGTCATGATGTTCAATTGTTACTTTTATCCTCGACTGATTTTAATGCAGATGGAAAATTCTGCCAGAAGCTAAGTTTATGGTGCGAGTTTTGGGACCAGGAGCTGTGTTGGATACCAGGACGATGACGCGTGCCACAACAGCAGCCCTTGGTGTCTTATTTATTATTATTATTATTATTGTTATTATTATTATTATTATTGTTATTATTATTATTATTGTATGTCTTATATATTACACTTAAACTGACTACCCCCATACATACAAGCGAGAAAGGAGGATAAACATTTAGTGGAGAACAACCACATATTAACATTATAACCTTGGCGCTTACTGATCTCACCCACAGTGCAGCTGGGGAAAGGAAGGCAGCAGCTGGAGCAGGGAGGGAAGCAGCTGGGGCAGGGAAGGAAGCAGCTGGAGCAGGGAGGGAAGCAGCTGGAGCAGGGAGGGGAGCAGCTCAGGGGGAAACCAGAGGGATACAAAGTACAGGAACCTGAGCCACGAATATTGTTTTGGCCCAATAGTGTTAGAGACTGTGGGAGCCTGGAGCACCAAGGTCCACCGGAGACTCCAGATCATAGAGTTACTTGTCCCAGCGTCTCAGCATAGTAGTCTAGAGTGACTATATATATGTAGCCCCACTATACTGGATGAAGTTGGGCATTAGCAGAGTTAATTATAAAACAATGAAAACAACGAAGGTGGCGATGGTGTAGTTACTATCGTGTTACCATTTGTCTATTGCTGATATTGTGAGGCAAAACAGAGAGAATATAATCTTGTAGATAAAGCGAGTCTGATCTAACGATTAGAGTCGCTCTGAGGTACATATACTGCAGCAGGACCAGGGAGGGACAGTAGCTATGAGGGACATATACTGCAGCAGGACCAGGGAGGGAGAGTAGCTATGGGGTACATATACTGCAGCAGGACCAGGGAGGGAGAGTAGCTATGGGGTACATATACTGCAGCAGGACCAGGGAGGGAGAGTAGCTATGGGGTACATATACTGCAGCAGGACCAGGAGGGAGAGTAGCTATGGGGTACATATACTGCAGCAGGACCAGGGAGGGAGAGTAGCTATGGGGTACATATACTGCAGCAGACCAGGTAGGAGAGTAGCTATGGGGTACATATACTGCAGCAGGACCAGGGTGGGAGAGTAGCTATGGGTACATATACTTCAGCAGGACCAGGAGGGAGAGTAGCTATGGGGTACATATACTTCAGCAGGACCAGGGAGGGAGAGTAGCTATGGGGTACATATACTGCAGCAGGACCATGGAGGGAGAGTAGCTATGGGGTGAATATATTGCAGCAGGACCTGGGAGGGAGATTAGCTATGGGGTACATATACTGCAAAAGGACCAGGGAGGGAGAATAGCTATGAGGTACATATACTGCAGCAGGACCAGGGAGGGAGAGTAGCTATGGGGTACATATACTGCAGCAGGACCAGGGAGGGAGAGTAGCTATGGGGTACATATACTGCAGCAGGACCAGGGAGGGAGAGTAGCTATGGGGCACATATACTGCAGCAGGAC
>NW_024752128.1:0-12565 GCF_018991925.1 Homarus americanus
ATTCCGATTGCGAGGCCTCGGATGAGACTCACATCGTTATTTTTCGTCACTACCTCCCCGTGCCGGGAGTGGGTAATTTGCGTGCCTGCTGCCTTCCTTAGATGTGGTAGCCGTTTCTCAGGCTCCCTCTCCGGAATCGAACCCTGATTCCCCGTTACCCGTTATAGCCATTGTAGGCGCATAACCTACAATCGAAAGCTGATAAGACAGACACTTGAAAGAAGCGGCGCCGGTGCGGAGACCGTGCGCTCAGCCCGAAGTTATTCAGATTCACCACAGGTGGGTTACGGACCGGGGCCCGACCAGTTTTGAACTAATAAAAGCGCTCTTCCCTTGCGGTCAGAGACCAATTGCATGTATTAGCTCTAGAATTGCCACAGTTATCCAAGTAAGTGGGTTTACAGATCCAATGAAACATAACTGATTTAATGAGCCATTCGCGGTTTCGCCTTAAATCGGCTTGTACTTACACATGCATGGCTTAATCTTTGAGACAAGCATATGACTACTGGCAGGATCAACCAGGTAGCTGCTGCTGTTGGCGGCGCCTATCACGGCGGCCAAAATAGTGAGATTGAGAGAGAGGCAGAAGACATTGGGCGAGGGACCGCACGTTGGCCTTAGAGAAATAGCAAACCAGATGATCAGATCTGACTGCACCTTCTCTTGCTATCCTCGGCGCCGGCAGCGCCACCGTGTGTGCCAATCTCCTCCCTTATCCGCTCCTCTTTGCCCCAGCTCCAGCGAGGCAGCCGACATTGGGCGAGGGACCGCACGTTGGCGAATCTCCTCCCTTATCCGCTCCTCTTCTCTTTGCCCCAGCGAGGCAGAAGACATTGGGCGAGGGACCGCACGTTGGCCTTAGAGAAATAGCAAACCAGATGATCAGATCAAACTGCACCTTCTCTCGCTATCCTCGGCGCCGGCAGCGCCCCCGTGTGTGCCAATCTCCTCCCTTATCCTCTCCTCTTCTCTTTGCCCCAGCGAGGCAGCCGACATTGGGCGAGGGACCGCACGTTGGCCTTAGAGAAATAGCAAACCAGATGATCAGATCAAACTGCACCTTCTCTTGCTATCCTCGGCGCCGGCAGCGCCACCGTGTGTGCCAATCTCCTCCCTTATCCGCTCCTCTCCTCTTTACCCAGCTCCAGCGAGGCAGCCGACATTGGGCGAGGGACCGCACGTTGGCCAATCTCCTCCCTTATCCGCTCCTCTTCTCTTCTCTTTGCTAGCGAATAGACATGGGCGAGGACGCACATTGGCCCATCTCCTCCTCTCTCTCTTTCTTTGTCACTCTCTCTTACTGTTTGTTGGGACGTGGGCTCATGAGCGCCATCGTCGCCCAATATTGGTTAGGTTGTGTATTTCACGGGTGGGAACCGCCATCGTTGTTAGGTGATGGGGTAACCCAACGTGTGCTTTGAAGAGTTTTGGCTGCTAAACTCTCTTTTTAGTATAAACGGCTCCCAGACTGCGCCCTGGTCATGTTGAACCATGAGCGTTGTCTATGCACATTTAGGATAGCCGTTTGCGCGTGGAATAGTGCAATGAATCTCGGTCAAGAGACGGTTGGGCGCTGCATTGAAGGCCGGTACAGACGCGAAGACTGGGTGATCAGCCAACGCAAGTCCGCTAAGTTGGGCAGACAGCAAGGCGAAGTTGATCCCCGTTCCGGACTGAAAGGCCGCAGCATATGCTGTGACGGAAACTTGTAGGGTGGCGACGTGTGCGCCGAGAGAGAGACGGAGTAAATAATGTCCAAACGGAAGAGAGACCTGGCAAGTGTAATTGATAGAGCGCGAGCCTACTCGCCATAAGCCCGCTCCACTGCCATTCCTCTGATCCAATGAGACTAAAATCTCTCTCTCTCTCTCTCCTTCTGCTCCAGCCATTGCAGGGCAGGGAAGCGACGGCAATTTTGGTTGTTGTTTTTGAGTGCCGCGCTTTGCTTCGCAGAGGCGCCGAAGCGCTCAGCTGGGGGGCGGAAGATATTTCACACCGAATATGTGTGTGAAGGCACCCTCTCCCCTTAATATAGTGAAATAGTGCAATCCAGCATACAAGGTCGGACGATAGGACATTCACCGTACCGCACCTCGAGAGTGGATGTTGGGTAAGGTTAAAACCGGACTGTTCGCAGACAGCCGAATAACCCGGTTCCGGACTAATTGGTGGATGCAACATCATGATGATGCTGCTGCTGTCGCGGAAACCGCAGTGGCGACGTGAGAGAGTAATAATGTTCAATAGGGAGAGCGACCTGGCTAGTGTAATTGATAGATCGCGAGCCTACTCGCCATTAGCCCGCTCCACTGCCATTCCTCTGACCCAATGAGACTATTCTCTCTCTCGCTCTCCTTCTGCTCCAGCCATTGCAGGGCAGGGAGAGGAAATCGACGGCAATTTTGGTTGTTGTTTTTGAATGCCGCGTTTTGCTTCGCAGAGGCGCCGAAGCGCTCCGCTGGGGGGCGGAAGATATTTCACATCGAATATGTGTGTGAAGGCACCCTCTCCCCTTAATATAGTGAAATAGTGCAATCCAGCATACAAGAGCGGACGATAGGACAGTCACCGTACCGCACCTCGAGAGTGGAAGTTGTTTGATCGTTTGTTAGGCAAGGTTAAAACCTGACTGTTCGCGAACAGCCGAATAACCCGGTTCCGGACTTACAATAGACGCAACATCATGATGCTGCTGCTGTCGCGGAAACCGTGGTGGCGACGTGCGCGCCGAGAGAGTAATAATGTTCAATTGGGAGACAGACCTGGCTAGTGAAATTCATAGATCGCGCTCCACTGCCATTCCTCTGACCCCATGAGACTATTTTCTCTCTCTCTCTTCTGCTTCTGCTGCTGCTCCAGCCATTGGGCAGGGGAGGAAGCGGCAACGCTTTGGTTGTTGTTTTTGAATGCCGCGCTTTGCTTCGCAGAGGCGCCGAAGCGCTCCGCTGGGGGGCGGAAGATATTCCACACAGAATAGGTGTGTGAAGGCACCCTCTCCCCTTAATATAGTGAATTAGTGCAATCCAGCATACAGGGGCGGACGATAGGACAGTCACCGTACCGCACCTCGAGAGTGGAGGTTGTTTGATCGTTTGTTAAGCAAGTTTAAAACCTGACTGTTCGAGAACAGCCGAATAACCCTGTTCGGGACTTATTGGTAGACACAACATCATGATGCTGCTGCTGTCACGGAAACCGTGGTGGCGACATGTGCGCCGAGAGAGAGTAATAATGTTCAATAGGTAGACAGACCTGGCTAGTGAAATTCATGGTCGGCTCACTGCCCATTCTCTGACCCCATGAACTATTTTCTCTCCTCTTCTTCTGCTGCTGCTGCTCCAGCCATTGCAGGGGCAGGGAAGGAAGCGAGCAACAACTTTGGTTGTTGTTTTTTGAATGCAGCGCTTTAGCCATGAAGCGCCGAAGCGCTCTGCGCTGGAGGCGGAAGATATTCCACGAATAGACGCATGAAGGCTTCTCTCCCCTTAATATAGTGAAATAGTGCAATCCAGCATACAAGAGCGGACGATAGGACAGTCACCGTGCCTTCAGTGGAAGTTGTTTGATGCGTTTGTTAGGCAAGGTTAAAAACCGACTGATACGCGAACAGCCCGAATAACCAGTTCGGACTTACAATGGGCCTTAACGTCGCAGTGCTGCTGCTATGCATGAAGCCGTGGTGGCGACGCGTGTGCGCCGAGAGGTAATAATGTTCAATTGGGAGACAGACCTGGCTATTGAAATTCATAGATCGCGCTCCACTGCCATTCCTCTGACCCCATGAGACTATTTTCTCTCTCTCTTCTTCTGCTGCTGCTCCAGCCATTGCAGGGCAGGGAAGGGAAAGCGACGGCAATTTTGGTTGTTGTTTTTGAATGCCGCGCTTTGCTTCGCAGAGGCGCCGAAGCGCTCCGCTGGGGGGCGGAAGATATTTCACACCGAATATGTGTGCGAAGGCACCCTCTCCCCTTAATATAGTGAAATAGTGCAATCGAACATATAAGGGCGGACGTTTTCATCACCGTCTCCCACTCGGTGTGTGTGCAGATTCTCGGATCATTTTGTAAAGTATGCTCGACCCCCGATTGACTTTTGACTGTCTCCCATTCGGGTGTGCAAGTTCTCTGTAGTATGCTATCAAATCGACCCCCGATTGACTTTGACGGTCTCCCATTCGGGTGTGCAAGTTCTCTGTAGTATGCTATCAAATCGACCCCCGATTCACTTTGACGGTCTCCCATGCGGGTGTGGAACTTCTCTGGTATGTTGTATAATATGACCGAGGTGCCCCTACCCCTTACTATAGTGAAATAGTGCCATCCAGTGTACAAGGGCGGACGCTTTCATCACCGTCTCCCACTCGGTGTGTGCACATTCTCGGATCATTTTGTATAGTATGCTATTAAATCGACCCTCGATTGACTCTGACGGTCGCCCATTCGGGTGTGCAAGTTTCTGTAGTATGCTATTAAATCGACCCCCGATTGACTTTGACTGGCTCCCATTCGGGTGTGCAAGTTTCTGTAGTATGCTATCAAATCGACCCCCGATTGACTTTGACGGTCTCCCATTCGGGTGTGCAAGTTTCTGTAGTATGCTATCAAATCGACCCCCGATTGACTTTGAAGGTCTCCCATTCGGGTGTGCAAGTTACTGTAGTATGCTATTAAATCGACCCCCGATTGACTTTGACGGTCTCTCATTCGGGTGTGCAAGTTTCTGTAGTATGCTATTAAATCGACCCCCGATTGACTTTGACTGTCTCCCATTCGGGTGTGCAAGTTTCTGTAGTATGCTATTAAATCGACCCCCGATTGACTTTGACGGTCTCCCATTCGGGTGTGCAAGTTTCTGTAGTATGCTATTAAATCGACCCCCGATTGACTTTGACTGTCTCCCATTCGGGTGTGCAAGTTTCTGTAGTATGCTATTAAATCGACCCCCGATTGACTTTGACTGTCTCCCATTACGAGATTGTGCAAGTTTCTGTAGTATGCTATCAAATCGACCCCCGATTGACTTTGACGGTCTCCCATTCCAGATTGACCTGCAAGTTTCTGTAGTATCTATTAAATCGACCCCCGATTGACTTTGACGGTCTCCCATTAGGGTGTGCAAGTTTCTGTAGTATGCTATTAAATCGACCCCGATTGACGACTGTCTCCCATTCGGGTGTGCAAGTTTCTGTAGTATGCTATCAAATCGACCCCCGATTGACTTTGACGGTCTCCCATTCGGGTGTGCAAGTTTCTGTAGTATGCTATTAAATCGACCCCCGATTGACTTTGACGGTCTCCCATTCGGGTGTGCAAGTTTCTGTAGTATGCTATTAAATCGACCCCCGATTGACTTTGACTGTCTCCCATTCGGGTGTGCAAGTTTCTGTAGTATGCTATTAAATCGACCCCCGATTGACTTTCACTGTCTCCCATTCGGGTGTGCAAGTTTCTGTAGTATGCTATCAAATCGACCCCCGATTGACTTTGACGGTCTCCCATTCGGGTGTGCAAGTTTCTGTAGTATGCTATTAAATCGACCCCCGATTGACTTTGACGGTCTCCCATTCGGGTGTGCAAGTTTCTGTGGTATGCTATCAAATCGATCCCCGATTGACTTTGACGGTCTCCCATTCGGGTGTGCAAGTTTCTGTAGTATGCTATTAAATCGACCCCCGATTGACTTTGACGGTCTCCCATTCGGGTGTGCAAGTTTCTGTAGTATGCTATTAAATCGACCCCCGATTGACTTTGACTGTCTCCCATTCGGGTGTGCAACTTTCTGTAGTATGCTATTAAATCGACTCCCGATTGACTTTGACGGTCTCCCATTCGGGTGTGCAAGTTTCTGTAGTATGCTATCAAATCGACCCCCCGATTGACTTTGAATGTCTCCCATTCGGGTGTGCAAGTTTCTGTAGTATGCTATTAAATCGACCCCCGATTGACTTTGACGGTCTCCCATTCGGGTGTGCAAGTTTCTGTGGTATGCTATCAAATCGATCCCCGATTGACTTTGACGGTCTCCCATGCGGGTGTGGAACTTCTTTGGTATGTTGTATAATATGACCGAGGTGCCCCTACCCCTTACTATAGTGAAATAGTTCCATCCAGCGTACAAGGGCGGACGCATTCACGACCGTCTCCCACTCGGTATGTGCAGATTCTCGGATCATTTTGTATAGTATGCTATTAAATCGACCCTTGATTGACTCTGACGGTCTACCATTCGGGTGTGCAAGTTCTCTTGGTGCATTTGAAGTATGAGTTGAGTTTAATGAAGTTGATTTCGTCATAGGCACGGTGCTGTGCTGTGCTGTGCCATCGACAACACCAATAAGGAAGGGGCATCTATTTTTACTTAGGCTAGCATACCTAAGTTAAAGCAAACTCCCCTTGCCAATACAAGAAGGAAGAGGATTTCTTATAGTCTAATAAACAATTCATCATGACCAAATACAGTATCTAACACAGGGGGTCCGGGGGCGCAGCCCCCGGTTAGCAACTAATCATTTGATTGCATTATCTCTGAGAATAGTTAGCAATTATCCATTTGATTGCATTATCCCAGGTTAAGGGGGGTTGTGTGTGGTTCCATATCACCAGATTTATTAAAAAACTCTACGTCAGGCTAAACAGTTTAGGCTAGATAGTACGATACGATACGAAGTCATTAGTTAAGAGGTGAAAGAAGATTATTAGGAATTGAAGAAAAAGGTGGTGAAACTGAAATACAGTAGGAGTAGAAAGAATCTGGGCTCAACCAGATCGCTTCATCTTTCTTATTGGTGTTTTGTCTTTGTTCTGCTCCCTTGGGTCGTCAGACCTTTGTATTAATATTGTTTTATTTATATAATGCTGCTTATTATTATTATTTTGTTATTATTTGGAGTTAGTGAGCCCACTTGAGTCATGTGCTTAACTGGGAGGTAGTCTGACCCACAGTGTTAGTTAAGTGTTAGTTGTGTTGGTCTAAAAATTTTACTGTACTTGGGTTCTTAGTGGAGCTAGTTGGTCCTCTCATCTTTATTCCTCTAGTAATGTTTTATGTAGAAATGTGTATATTATGAGGCAGGAGGTGGATTCGAATTACTTCTTCCTGTCTATATTATTTTTCCGGTTTTGATATGTTTCTGTGTTAAGTTGATCACTTTTTCCAAATATTTACAGCTTTGTTGTGTATATCTACATTGATTGCTAGAGGTTTGCTCTCTTGTGTAGCTGTTCATTATTGATGTGGTCTGTATATTTTATGTTATATATAAATCTGGGGGCTATATTTTGTACTGTTTGCTTGTAACCTTTTTAATGCACGTTTTACTAAGGGTGTTCAATGGGATGAATTGGGTGATCCATAATTGATTTTGACAAGGGCAATATAAATCTTTCCTTTTGTTATTAATGCTAAGGTTCTTAAAGCGTTTTATTTTGATAATCTTATTGCTTGCCTGTCGTTCTTTATCTTTTAAGTATGTTATATATCCTCTTTT
The DNA here is from genome assembly GCF_018991925.1 of Homarus americanus. Lineage (NCBI taxonomy): Eukaryota > Metazoa > Arthropoda > Malacostraca > Decapoda > Nephropidae > Homarus > Homarus americanus. The sequence continues at coordinate 7,490 of NW_024752128.1, forward strand.
ACATTGGTTTTAATCCAAGCATCCTACTTCCAGTGTCGTATGGGTATAGTTCCTGAATTGACTATTACTGGACTTGTTTTAATCTTGGCTATTGGTATTATCTTGAATTTGTTCTTATTTGTCCTGATTTCCATTTTGCCATAAAAATCATTTTATGTTTTATAAACTCTTACCGTGTGAAATTGCCATAAATTGAGTTGATTTTCCTGGGTATGATACTATTTGAGTAATATCATCAGCAAACATTACATATTCGCACTAAGGGGTGGAGTTGAGGTGTGTCTGAGTATAAATTGTATATAGTGTTGGAGAAAGGCATCCTCCTTGAGGTACTCCACTCTCAAGATTAAACATAGTTCCTAAAGTTTCCAATTTGAATTTGTGCTCTCCTATCATCTAAATAGTTACACAATATTCTTAGCATGTATTCGTTAAGTCCCAGTTTTAATATTTTATATTTCAAGCCTAAATGCCCAACTTTATCAAAAGCCTTAGAAACATCCCTTAAAATTATATTGATCTGGTTACCCTTGCTTTTTTCTATTGCAATTATTTCCGTTATTATAGCTATTGCAGTTAGGGTATTTCTATTGGGCATAAATCCATGTTGTCTGTTGTTAGTTTTCCCATGTTGTGTTAAAAGGCTATAAGTCTTGAATTTAATATTTTTCCAATAGTTTCCCGGTAATTTCTAATAAAGATATTGGCCTGTAGTTTAATATTTCCTTATTGTCCTTACCCTCTTTAGGAATAAATATCATTTTAGCATATTTTAGTTTGTCTGGAAAGTAACCAGTTATTAAGCATGCGTTATAAATGTTTAATAGTGTTATTTAAAATGTTTTCAGGTAGATTCATGATCATATTTCGTGTAATACCTGTGAGCCCAGGGCTTTTTCCTTAAATTTCCTCAGACAGTGCATCATTTCTCCCATGGTTATTATTTGATTATTAGGTAATAAGTTATAGTCTATATATTGCCTTGGGGTGATTCTATGTATTTGTCTTCCCATTTCTTCTTCTATCCTTTCTTCGTGTTCACTATCAAAATCTTCATTTTCCTCATCTGATATTTTAAAAACTTTTACCCATTCCTTTTGAATGCTGACTCTTGTTCATTTTCCTCGTGCAATTTTGTTCCATTTTGGTCTTTAATGTATGGTGTTTTTGCTTGTTGTGCCCCTCATCTTGTTTATGGAAGTCCAAAATGTTTTGTGTCTTTAGTCATGTCAGCCGCCATTATAATATCATTCCATTTTTTATTGTTTGCTTCCTTACATGCGTCTCTTAATTTTATCTGTAGTGCTATCTGTGTCGTATATAGTGTTACGAACCCCTCCACCCAGCACTACGAAGCACGCCATCTATTGTCCTGATCTACCTACCCAGCACCACGAGCAACGCCATCTAGGGACGAGACACGAGTATGACTCGTCTTAGTTACCACTCCGAGGTTTCCCTTCTCCCTATCCTGGTTGTTGCGTCACCTCCAATTCGAGGAGAGAGCACTTGGCTCTGGGAAGTGACCACAGGATCATCTATCCTCTAAACCTACGTACGTGCAGTGACTACTACCGTCTTCTACAATACTCAGCCTTACTCGTCAGCCATCTCAGCTCCTCACTTAAGTACTAGTATCTCTTGTATTAATTTCCCCACGTCCACTTGCTTCGAGATTGTTTTATGTTTATTAATATGTATATACTGTTAATGTTTAGGTTAAGTTTGGTTAAGGGTAATTTATAAGCTGAATATTTTGTTAAGGGATTTATGGTACTCTATTATATACAACGAAAACTCGCATCCTTTGTCTACCCTTTTATAGTCCGATTGTCTTTGTTTTTATTGTTGTTACCTGTTGGGATCTGGGTAGACGTATAACTATATTCTAAATCCCCAACTCGTAACAAATGGCGACCGTGACAGGACACGACCTTAAGTACCATATTCCTTCCTCCCTTGTTACTCAGTGTTAATTATTCCTCCCAGTCACTTCTGTTCACAATTGCTTTACGGTGGTTTAAAGTTTTCCTTCATATGTGTGTGCATATATTGGTATTACCGTACAGTAAGCGTGACAGACGTAGGATATTAGGTCCCAAGTGTCATAAGGCTTACCTGTTATTACACGTGGCAGTCGTGTAGTAAGTCTTATCGAGTGTAGGGAAGAATCCGGATCTGTTTAATGCAGTACCCTCACTCCAAAGTAGGCTGTTCCATAGTCACTAGTTTAGGGTGAAGTGATATCTTGGGACGCCCCGCTCTACCAGGACCCCATAATTATAAAGCCTCAATTATTGTTCTTCTCATTATCTCATTCAGGGTCAATCATACCATTTATCAGGGTTGTTAATCCGGATCTTTATATTAATGCCGTAATACGCCCTACCTCTTTCAAGTCTCTTATCCTTATCTAGGATCTTCTCAGAAGAACAATAATCATAAGTGTAATTTCCTAGGTATAACGGTTAGTTTTCGGGACTTTTCTGGTTATCCTGCCGTGATATTTTTTCAAGGTTATCCACTTATCTTATCTTTGGACCATTAGTTAATTTATCCTATTTTCTTAACAATGGCCACCTCGGGTTTTGATCTCAGGATTTTATTGAAAATCCTTCCGTAGCCTAATTACGTGTTAATATCCTGAAGAAAGAATGGAAAGAAATAGCCAACTATTATAATATCCCATTTTCACAGCAACTGACTAAGGAAATGTTAAAAAATCATGTGATTGAAGTGCTGGTTCAACATGAAGTTTTAAAAGAATCCGCTGTTGACAGATTAACGCCCATGTCAAAGAAACTTCAACCACTATCCACCACCCCTCCTCACTCAGAAGTTGCTTCAGGTCTGGCTAGCCCTCAACAAGAAACACAACGAATAGACGCCTTAGAACTGGAACGAGCTAGGTTCGAGTTCCAAATCAAAATGAAAGAACTCGAGTTGGAGCAGGAGTCGGAACAGGCCAAGTTGGAGCACAAGTTGGAGCATGAGGGAAGGTCGGAACAGGCCAAGTTGGAGCATGAGGAAATGATGGAACAGGCCAAGTTGGAGCAGGAGGTTAGACTGAAAGAACTACAGGTAAGAGAGATAGAAGTCACCTTAACATCGGAGTTTAAATCAAAAGAAGTGGCATTAAGAGAGAAACTAGCTGCTTTTAACCCTGCTACTGCTTCTTCCCTTGTTCCCGGGTTTGATGAATCCGATATGGACGGGTCATTTAGGACTTTTGAGAAAATAGCCGGGAAGAATGAGTGGCCCAAAAGGACCGGTGGGTGTCAGTGTTAGTTCTAAATTATATGGTAAGGCTCGTAGAGTTTATAACTGTTTAGACCAGACTGATGACTATGATAACGTAAAGAATATCCTCACCTCTTATGCTATCACGCCAGATGGATAAAGCAGAAGTTTTAAGTAAACAAGCAAGCCATTTTCCCACACCTTTGTTGAGTTTGCTCAAGAAAAGCTTAGGTTTTTTTAGAAGTGGTTAGAGGCTACAGAGACCTCCACATTTCAGGATTTGTTAAACTTGGTAGTCCTGGAGGAGTGGAAGAGCAAGATACCATTTCACATCTTGAAGCATGTGGAGGAGCGTGGAGAGGTTAATTTAGGGCGTGCGGCTGAGCTGGCTGATGCGTACGCCTTGCTGGTGGAGTCACTGGGCAGTAGAGAACGTGGTACTTTCCGACATGTTAGGTCCTCCTCTGATGATAACCTTGGGGGCGTGAGTGGTAGGTCGAAAGGTCCCACACTACTCCCCGATGCAACCAAGCTTACTTGTTCTTACTGTAAAACCCAGGCCATACGATCCAGAATTGTAAACACCCAAAGTGTCGAATTGCTAAAAGTAGTTCCCTGGATCCCAAGTCCAAACCAATAGCAAATACCAATGTGGAAAGGCCCCATCAGGATCTCTTCTCTTCATTCACCTATGAGGGAAAAATTTCAATCATAGAGGGGTCTCGTTCTTTCCCTATTCGTATACTACGTGATACGGGCGCAGCACAATCTATCCTCCTGTTTAACGTCATTCCCGATATATCTACCGCATTTACTAATGAGAGTGTTCTAATTTCAGATCTCTCATCCCATTCTTCCTATCCTTTAGCTAAAGTGCACCTCCAATGTCCCTTGATTACTGGGGAAGTGCAAATAGCCATAAGGAAAGACCCAATGCCTGTGTGCGGCATTCATTTATTATGGGTAATGACTTGGTAGGAGATCTAGTGGTTCCTAACATAAAGACAGTCGACTCTCCCTTACCTGTCAACTCCACCACTGACCTTAAAGAAACTATTCCTCATCTTTTCCCATCTTGTGCTGTCACCCGGTCACAGAGTGTGCGAAATGGGCCCTCTTCGTCTAAAACCACCTCTAATATTTTCCTACCCACAGAAGATCTGTACAATAAGACAATTAGTAAGGATGAGCTCGTTAAAAGCCCAACAATCTGATCCATTTTTGAATAAACTTCATCATGCAGCAGTTGAGGGTAAAGAATTTAACACCCTTCCGTGTTTTCATTATCAGGAAGGGGTTTTGATAAGGGCCTATAGACCCCCTGAGCTTACCCATCTAGACACGTGGTCTGAAATACATCAAGTGGTAATTCCCTCCTCAGTCAGACCAGCATTAATTGCCCTTGCCCATGATGGTATTTCAGGACATTTGGGAATCCTGAAAACATATAAAAGCTCCTCCAACACTATTACTGGCCTGGACTTAGGAAGGATGTGTCAAAGTACCTATAATCTTGTCATATTTGTCAAATGGTAGGAAAACCAAATGAAAGTATACCAGCAGCTCCCATTAAGCCCATCCCAGTATTTTCTACACCATTTGAAAAGATTGTTGTGGATTGTGTGGGCCCATTACCAAAGACTAAGAAGGGAAATCAATTCCTGCTCACAGTTATGGATACCAGTACACGTTATCCTGAGGCTTTTCCCCATAAAAGCATCACTTCAAAAAATTTAATCAAACCTCTTTTGCACCTTTTCACTTCAGTGGGCATTCCTAAAGAGATCCAATCCGATCAGGGCACCAATTTTACGAGCAATCTTTTCAAACAGGTGA
>NW_024752129.1:0-6975 GCF_018991925.1 Homarus americanus
GTATGGTATACACAGGACGATGTAAAACAAAGTATTCATTTTTTAAAGTTTATTTATAGATACTGTACATCAATTTTTGTTCATTACATTTGAAACATCAATCTTTGTTAATTAAATTTGAAACAAGTACAGTAGTTTTGTTGAAATGTAATGTACAGTATTTAATATTAAAATGCAAAAAGAGCTATAAAATCAATTAATACTGTACACCCGTAATGTACTGGCTGGCATCTCCACTCGTCCCTGCTGCCGCCAGTCACCGCTCGTCCCCGCTCTATGCCTCCGCCTCCTCCACATCGTCACTACTGTTGTATTACAATAATATTCTATCCTAATTCACTTGAATAAATACTACAATACCATATTTCTGAATATTTTCATTAAAATCCATCAAAATCATTTTCCTTGTCATCGTCTTAAGCACCAAACAGCTCTTCCCAGTCTTCTCCTTGAACAGGGCTAGAGGGTACGTGTTTTTCAAATCGTTTTCAATTAAAAAAATGTTACAGCACATGTATATTTTACCTAAACTGCACCTGAACGAATATATTCTCAGAAAAAAATAGTAGTTTTGCTGAAACGTGGTGTATTTCAATGTAAAATAGGATAAAATACATGATGAAAACAAAAGACTTTACCTAACCTTCCGATGTTCAAGATATGTTACTCGTTTTTTTAATAGTTTTTGGTTTAAATACTGTTATATTACAATGATATTCTATTCATACTGTGCTTGATATACTACATTCACGGAAATGTAATATTTTTTGCTGAAATGACGTCCGTATTACAGTGGAAAGTGGGATAAAATCGTGACGAAAAGAATGACTTTCGCTTTCTTTCGTTCAAAAGATGTTACCGTAATCGCTTTTCGAATGGTTTTCAGTTAAAAAAAACTGTTGCATCACAAGTGAATTAGGATAGAATATTATTGTAATACAACAGTTTTTTCACTGAAAACCATTCGAAAAGCGATTACGGTAACATCTTTTGAACGAAAGAAAGCGAGTCATTGTTTTCGTCACGATTTTATCCCACTTTCCACTGTAATACGTACGTCATTTCAGCAAAAATATTACATTTCCGTGAATGTAGTATATCAAGCACAGTATGAATAGAATATCATTGTAATATAACAGTATTTTAACCGAAAACTATTAAAAAAACGAGTAACATCTCTTGAACATTGGAAGGTTAGGTAAAGTCTTTTGTTTTCATTATGTATTTTATCCTATTTTAAATTGAAATACATCACGTTTCAGCAAAACTACTATTTATTTCTGAGAATATATTCATTCAGGCACAGTTTAGGTAAAATATACATGTGCTGTAACATTTTTTAATTGAAAACGATTCGAAAAACACGTACCCTCTAGCCCTGTTCAAGGAGAAGACTGGGAGGAGCTGTTTGGTGTTGAAGACGATGACAAGGAAAATGATTTTGATGGATTTTAATGAAAATATTCAGAAATATGGTATCGTAGTATTTATTCAAGTGAATTAGGATAGAATATTTTTGTAATACAACAGTAGTGACGATGTGGAGGAGGTGATTGGCGGGAACAGGGTCGAGTGGAGATGCCAGCCAGTACATTACGGGTGTACAGTATTAATTGTTTTTATAGCTATTTTTGCATTTTAATATTAAATACTGTACATTACGTTTCAACAAAACTACCATTTATTTCTGAGAACATGGAAATGTAATATTTTTGCTGAAATGATGTATGTATTACAGTGGAAAGTGACGAAAGTAATGACTCGCTTTCTTTCATTCAAAAGATGTTACCGTAATCGTTTTTCGAATGGTTTTCAGTTGTGGGATTATAAGGCTAATGATAGGATAGAATATTATTGTAATACAGTACGAGTACAACAGTTTTTTAACTGAAAACCATTCGAAAAGCGATTACGGTAAAATCTTTTGATTAACGAAAGAAAGCGAAAGTCATTGTTTTTGTCATGATTTTATCCCACTTTCCACTGTAATATGTTCGTCATTCCAGCAAAAATATTACATTTCTATACTTATTTCTGAGAATACGTATATTCATTCAGTCACAGTTAAGGTAAAATATACTTGTGATGTAATATTTTAATGAAAATACGGTATCATAGTTTTCTTTTGTTTCAAATTTAATTAACAAAGATTGATGTTTCAAATGTAATGAACAAAAATTTATGTACAGTATCTATAAATAAACTTTAAAAAATGAATACTTTGTTTTACATCGTCCTGTGCTACCATACCATGCATTTGGCTACTTTGGGCTTGCTATGATGACACAAGAGATCTGCCCTGGCAACTGTACCGACACTCACAGCTGGTGGTGCGTTGGTGCGTCGTTTCCATTGTTTACCGGTAGTTACTGGTAAATATTTTTCAACCCTTCGAAACTATTACCCGTATAGAGGTCGACCCCCAACTTTTTGCCAAAAAATTTGGTCTTAAGAACTCGTGCTATACACGGGTATATATATATATATATATATATATATATATATATATATATATATATATATATATATATATATATATACAGTGGTCCCTCGGTTAACGAGCACAATCCGTTCCAGCAGGTTGCTCGTTAACCGAAACCATTGTTTCAATGGGTTTTTGGGTAATTGGTTCCAGCTCACCGAAAATTGCCTAAATTCAACAAAAAAAGGTAGAAAAGTACACTTACTTTGAGGTGTGTATGTAGAAGGCTCCTGGATGATGATGATGGGATTTAGAATGGGGGTGGAGGAGAAGGAAGAAGAGAAGGCATTGGGGTGGAAGAGAAGTCACCCCATGGCGCCATTTCACCCATAAAATTTTAGCTCTCTTGGTGTAATTCAAGATTATTTTCTTTAAATCAACACTGCACTGCATTATATATTGTCAATATGTAAAATATATTTCAAAATTACCAATAATTTGCTTGGAAACACAGAAAAAAAGCATTTAGTTGAAGAGAGTCTCAAGCAAGATGTTACCTCCACTGAAAACAGAGAGAGACTAATGCCTGTCTGGTGTGTTAACAGGCTGGATGGCACGCCAGAAACTAGTTTCTTTACCTTCAATTATGTTCAATAATTGTTAAAATGACTAAAAAAGTTAAAATTAAACTTTTAAAATTATTGAATAGTATAAACTTCTTGATATTTACTAAAATAGTAAGGAATTTAAGCCCTAAAACTGATTACTGTATTGGCGGACTAATACTACAGCTGGTGGACCGCCAAATGCAAGCGAAAACATGTTGAAGTCGGCTCGTAAAAACTCGTTAATCGAGGGATTGCTCGTTAACCGAAGTTATGAATCTTATGGAAGGTAAATCGTTAACCAAATCTCGTTAACCGAGGCGCTAGTTAACCGAGGGACCACTGTATCTCTGTTACCTAACCCCCGCGTATGTTAAGGGCCAACTGTACAGTATTGTGTTTTTTCTATAGTACAGTCAACCCTCGCTTTACGCGGTCCCACTTTACGCGTTTACGCGGTACCCTGCCGAACACGGAATGCTCACTTTCCGCGGTGTGTGTACCCTTTTACGCGGAGAGCAGCGCGAGCAGGGTGCGCACAAGGTCGCCCAGTCATCAAAACATTACCGAGTTCTTCACCCACCACCCACCACAGCCGGCCCAAGTCAGTGATAGTGATAATGATAGTGAGGATATGGACTTATATGGACTTTGAGGGGTTTGACAGAGGCCCTGCAAGCCTCTGTGGTGGATAGTGATACAATTGATACAAGTGATACAAGTGAGGGCCAATAATCTGCCCTCTGCCTCGGAACCAACCCCCCATCCCCGTGTGCCCAGCCATCTTTTCTACTTATGTAAGTGTTAAAAAAACCTAATATTATTGATATTTCTCTTAATTATTAATTGTGTGTGCATACCATCATAAAATTAAGAAGTTATTTTTACTACAACATAGGTATTGTCTGAAAAAGTGGAGTTTGGGGGTCAGCCCGGTCTCTATTTCAATTAATCCCATAAATTATGTTGTTCACTTTACGCGTTTCTCACTTTACGCAGGCCGCTGTGGGTTCAATTGACCGCGTAAAGTGAGGGTTCACTGCAGTAATATCTCCGTAAGCTGGAATCCCTCAAACCCGGAACTCTCCGATAGCCAGAACTGAAATTTTCTCGTAAAATTGTTCCCAAAGCCAGAATTTTCCAGAAAATTACGGCTTTGGGAACGATTTTTTGATGGGCACATTTTCCGGAAATTTTGAGAAAAATTTTCCGGGAACCAGAAATTTCCGGGGATGGAGGATATTTTTCCTGGTTCGAGAGATGATGTAATGGGTAATTTCTGGAACTTCCGAGAACATTTTTCCATTACATGGAAAATTCCATGGATGAGGGAGTTTTTCCAGCTTTGAGAGAATTGTCTCGTTACCTGGAAATCTCTCATTCTCGGAAGTGCTCTGCACCAATTGTTGCGGCTAACGGAGATATCACTTTATTTAATATTTTATATTATATGATAAAACATACACCATAAGAGCATCATACACGAATAATGAGCACTGTACTGTAATGAAAATCATATTGACAAATACGGCTCAGGCCCCCCCCCCCCTTAACACAGGATCGTAATGTTGGGGGTGGGGGGGGGGAGGATCTATGGCCAGTGAAGAAATGCGAATGAATTCAGTACAGCTTGACATTTTACTTTGAAGTCAAATTATATACAGCGTATTTTGCTCTATTATTTAATACTGTATTTATATAATTTATGATAGAACATACATCATATGAAAATATATAATAATGAATAAAGGTAAATAAAAATACTGACAAAGCAGGGCCTCGTACCTATTAGCTCTCGTTAGGCCTTTATCAAATCTGATTAGACCCCTATGGCAGAGATCCATCACCTGATGACAACATGTCAGACAATAGTGGTGAAGCCACTCAGTCAGAAAATACTGTTCGCAAGGTCAGCAATTTGGAAAGGCTTGTCAGCAGACGATACGGAGAAGTTGGTCAAAGAAGTCTACTCAGAAGTGGTCAGGTGGTCGCCAGCTAACCTCTTTGAACCACCCAAGTGTGCGGCCACCAAAGAAATGATCCGGGAGATGACTTGCCTCATAATCATTTACATTCACAACACCTCCATGGCTCCATTAGCTCTTCAATTACTTGCCATCTATTCTGTCAGAGGACACAAGCAAAGACCAAGTGCAAATAAAATGTGGCAGAAATGAACAGAAGACTGACAATGTGGCAGAAAGGGGCCCTTGATGATCTCTTACATGTGGCAAGAACACACTGCAGGAGAAACTAAAATTCATAGGAGACTTAAAGCAAAACACTGAGGATGTTGCCAGAAAGTTTGGAAACAAAATGCGTGAAGGAAAATTATCCTCGGCGGGAAGATCTCCCACTAGGCATTAACATACCAAGGTATAAAGCTAGACGTCGCATTCGAGATTGAAAAAAAAAAAGTATTACACTCCTCCACAGTGTAAAAAGAAAGGTACAGTACAGATGCTTTAAGTTCGCGGATTTTTATTTTGCGGGCCTCTATTCGCAGATGACATCCTGGATGTACCCAAAACTGTCTATGGGTAGTTTTAAAGTTGCCGGTGTTTTTGCGGCGGGGACAGGGATCCATTTGTTCTAGAGACAATTTCCTTTTCCTGTATTGTAAATATGTGTGTGTGTGTGTGTGTTTGTAGACATACACACAAAACACATACAAATAAATAAAAATTGGAAAATCCTCTCACAAATGATAAAAAACAGATTTATTAAAAATGTGGCAGTCTACCTTCAAGTCCGTGTTTTATTACTTTATTAATAAAGCACGCACTCGAGGGTAGACATTCACATTTTTAATAAATTTGCTTCTGATTATTTGTGAGAGTATTTTCCCATTAATGTGTTGTATGTATTCATACACACACACACACACACACACACACACACACACACACACACACACACACACACACACACACACACACACACACACACACACACACACACACACACACACACACACACACACACACACACACACACACACACACACACACACACACACACACACACACACACACACACACACACACACACACACACACACACACACACACACACACACACACACACACACACACACACACACACACACACACACACACACACACACACACACACACACACACACACACACACACACACACACACACACACACACACACACACACACACACACACACACACACACACACACACACACACACACACACACACACACACACACACACACACACACACACACACACACACACACACACACACACACACACACACACACACACACACACACACACACACACACACACACACACACACACACACACACACACACACACACACACACACACACACACACACACACACACACACACACACACACACACACACACACACACACACACACACACACACACACACACACACACACACACACACACACACACACACACACACACACACACACACACACACACACACACACACACACACACACACACACACACACACACACACACACACACACACACACACACACACACACACACACACACACACACACACACACACACACACACACACACACACACACACACACACACACACACACACACACACACACACACACACACACACACACACACACACACACACACACACACACACACACACACACACACACACACACACACACACACACACACACACACACACACACACACACACACACACACACACACACATATTTACAATACAGGTAAAAGAAATAATTGTCCTAAGGGCAAACACATAAAAGGAATAAACATTTCTTTGTACACAAGTCAAAATGTATTCCCCCGGTCAGCAAATGTTATTCGCGGCCATTTTGAAAACCTAACACCCGCAAAGGTGGGGGGCCCCCTGTATTACACTCCACAGTGTTAAAAGAATGGT
>NW_024752130.1:0-19146 GCF_018991925.1 Homarus americanus
CATAAACGACATAGATATCGGCATTGACAGCAACATCAGTAAATTTGCTGATGACACTAAAATAGGACGTGTTATCAAATCTGACGAGGACTCGGCAAAACTACAGGAAGATCTAAACAAATTTTTCGAATGGTCTGAAAAATGGCAGATGAAATTCAACGTCTACAAATGTAAAATACTTAGTATAGGAGATGTAAACAGGGAAACCAGATACCAGATGAACAACGATGCCATAGAGAAATCCGACTGCGAGAGAGATTTAGGAGTAATGATAAGTAGGAACCTTAAGCCAAGTAAACAATGTGTTTTTGCTCGTAACAAGGCTAATAAAGTACTTGGGTTCATACAAAGGAGTGTTAGTTACAAGACTAGCGAGGCCATCCTAAAACTGTATCTTGCTCTTGTGAGACCACACCTGGATTACCCAGTTCAGTTCTGGTCACCGTATTACAGAATGGATATAGAATCCTTGGAAAGAATTCAGAGGAGAATGACAAGACTAATCCCGGGCATTAGGAACCTTGAGTATAGAGACAGGTTAAAGCTTCTTAATTTGCACTCCCTTGAGAGACGTAGAGCGAGGGCGACCTGACAGAGGTGTATAAGTGGAAGGCAGGGCTAAACAAAGGTGACATTACAAAGGTACTCAAACTATCCAACCAGGAGCGAACTCGTAACAATGGTTTTAAATTAGACAAATTTAGATTTAGGCGTGAAATAGGTAAACACTGGTTTGGAAACAGAGTAGTGGATGAATGAAACAAGTTACCAAATATCATCATTAACTCGAATACGCTGAATTGCTTCAAACATAGGTTGGATGCTCATATGAGCAATAGGGGTTGGGTGTAAACGAAACTGCCCAGTATGGGCCAATAGGCCCGCTGCAGTTTCCTCCATTCTTATGTTCTTATGTTCTTATGTATTGTCTAAAATAATACAGTATAATTGGTTATTTTACTTCAATTATGACCTTGTGTGATTATAGGACATAGTACCATAATAAACCTTTTCTCGAACTGTTAAATAACTCAACAAAAATAATAATAATCCATTCTAAACAACGGATTATCAGACGTAGATGTCATAATTCAGCTCATCATAATTATCCATACACTCTCTTGTATAAATTCCACCGTCAAAATTTGTATTGTCGGAAGAAGTTTTACTGTCTGAATGTCTGTCTAATTCTACAAAAACTCTCCGTTAGTATCCGTCTATTTCCTCTGTTACCTCATCACTTAAGAGTATTACAAAATATTACCACTGACTGTAACACCTGATGTGCAATGTGCATACTCATATTTATAATCCTGTGTATTTTGTAACTGAAAGAAAATACAGGTACAGGAATATTTAGTTACTCTTGCAGTATACAAAATCATACATCTATCTATCTATCTATCTACTGTATCTATCTATCTATCTATCTATCTACTGTATTTATCTATTTATATCAATTTTATTAACTCACCTGTACCATTAATCATCAGTATATTTATCTTAATCTTCTTCCCATTTTGATTTATTCCTCTTAACAATGTATGTATCTACACCCACAAACATACCTACTATCCACTCCCAAACACCCACAAACAAACCTACTATCCACTCCCTACACCCACAAACATACCTACTATCCACGCCCTACACCCACAAACATACCTACTATCCACTCCCAAACACCCACAAACAAACCTACTATCCACTCCCTACACCCACAAACATACCTACTATCCACACCCTACACCCACAAACAAACCTACTATCCACGCTCTACACCCACAAACACACCTACTATCCACGCCCCACACCCACAAACAAACCTATTATCCACGCCCCACACCCACAAACAAACCTACTATCCACGCCCCACACCCACAAACAAACCTACTATCCACGCCCTACACCCACAAACAAACCTACTATCCACGCCCTACACCCACAAACAAACCTACTATCCACGCCCTACACCCACAAACAAACCTATTATCCACGCCCTACACCCACAAACAAACCTACTATCCACGCCCTACACCCACAAACAAACCTACTATCCACGCCCTACACCCACAAACAAACCTACTATCCACGCCCCAAACCCACAAACAAACCTACTATCCACTCCCTACACCCACAAACAAACCTACTATCCCTTTACACCTGAAACAAACCTACTATCACCCCACCCACAAACAAACCTACTATCACGCCCCTACACCACAATCAACCAACTGTCCACTCTACCCAACAAACAAACCTACTATCCACTACACACAAATAAACCTACTATCCCGCTACACAAACAAACCTACTATCCCGCCCCCACACCCATAAACAAACTTACTATCCACGCCCCACACCTAGGCAAACCTGTTCACGCCCCTACCACAAACAAGCCTACTATCCACATATCACCCAAACAAACCTACTATCCACGCCCCACACCCACAAACAAACCTACTATCCACTCCCTACACCCACAAACAAACCTACTATCCACGCCCCACACCCACAAACAAACCTACTATCCACTCCCTACACCCACAAACAAACCTACTATCCACTCCCTACACCCACAAACAAACCTACTATCCACTCCCTACACCCACAAACAAACCTACTATCGACGCCCTACACCCACAAACAAACCTACTATCCACGTTCTACACCCACAAACACACACTACCCACCACCTACACCCACAATAGAGTAAAGGAGGAATACAGAGTGTACTTACTCAGGGTAGCCATACCACTCTGGGTGGTTGATCCTTAGTGCAGCAGGAAAGAGAAAAATTATAAGTGGGTCATTCTATTCCTCGTGTGATGGATGGAAGGATGGATGGATGGATGGATGGGAGACTGAATGGGAGGATAGATGGGTAGATGGGTGACTGAATGGGATGAGAGATGGGTAGGTGGGTGAATCGGTGGATGGATAAACAGCTAACTGGATGAATGGACATATGGACTTGGATGGCATATTTGGATGTAAAACCCTACGATATGAAGAACATTTTGGACGTATAAACCCATGACAATTAACACCATTTTGGACTTACATCACAGGAAACAGGTAAAACATTTCTGTGATCGTCCTTCAATAATTCCATACGCCAACCTTACCTGCATTTATCTCAATTACAGTATAAAATTTTAGTGTTAATTTCAGCATCGGAATCAATCAATCAATCTCTCTCTCTCTCTCTCTCTCTCTCTCTCTCTCTCTCTCTCTCTCTCTCTCTCTCTCTCTCTCTCTGTCTCTCTCTCTCTCTCTCTCTCTCTCTCTCTCAAGATGGAAAATTTCATGACGTAAAATCCGATGAAAACTCGACCCTGTTTATACGTGTTGCTTCGAGGTTTTGTTTTCACGTTAACCTCATGTTTCGTTTCGATAAATGACACATATCACAGGAGGTGAACTACAAACTGAACTTTGACCTGACACCAATGACCGACCGACGGAAGATGGGGCTTCGGGTTTAGTCGTATCCCATTTGAGAGTTTTATGAATGTGAAGCCCCGAATTAGTCAACAAACCCTACAGCTCAATTTGGATTCGAACTTGTGCATCTTGTTCTTGAATCAGAACCTTATCTCACACATATATAGGGCTTAGGTTAGGTTGGGTTGGGTTAGGTTGGGTTAGGTTGGGTTAGGTTGGGTTGGGTTAGGTTAGATTGGGTTAGGTTAGGTGAGCCGTGTCCATCACAACCAGACAATTTTCCCCGTCCACCAGATCTTCCCTTTAACAAATCAGGCCGCACCTCGATTATGCGGTTCAGTTCTGGTGCCCCTATTATAGAATGGATATAAATTCACTAGAGTCGGTGCAGCGAAGAATGACAAAAATGATTCCGGGACTTAGAAACCTTCCATATCAGGATAGGTTACAGAAACTTAACTTGCATTCCCTAGAAAGACGAAGAGTGAGGGGAGATATGATAGAAGTATTTAAGTGGGTGAGAGGAATCAATAAAGGGGATATAGATAAAGTTCTTATAATATCCGAGCAGGATAGGACTCGGAGCAACGGATTCAAGTTGGATAAGTTTAGGTTTAGGAGGGAGATAGGAAGAAACTGGTTCACAAATAGGGTGGTGGACGAGTGGAACAAGCTTAGCAACTTTGTAGTAAGTGCGGGAACTCTGGAAAGTTTCAAAAGGAGGCTAGATAGATTCATGGATGATAGAGTGGTAGTAACTCTCGACAGGAGCTGTCATGCACAGGCCAACCGGCCTATTGCAGACTTCTTATTTTCTTATGTTCTTATGTTCTTAAATCCTCAACATAAAAGACAAATTCACCTCCATGTGTTAAAATCTTACTACAATACATTACCGTCACCACTATACCAAACCTGTGTAATATTAACACACTAATACACTATTAAGACATCACCAAATCCATCAATAAACAGTACATCTTCCTTTACACTTGATTAGAAAGAAAAACAGGAAAATATGACCAGAATCTCAATTTCATTCACTAACATTACGAAAAATTACTAGAGTTAAGAGTCAAAGCAAGATATGTGCTGTACGCAATGTTGATGTTATTTTGTTCGCCATCATTGTGTCCTAAAGTTAATCTGTTTTGTGAAGTATATCCTCGGACTTGGGAACAAATCATCATGTGTACCTTTGAGTATTAAGGTCTTGATCCATTTCCTTGATGTCTACCGTTTGGAACAGGTAACACCACCACAATTGTTTTAACCAAGACGAAAACGGACGAAAAAAAGCTTCTACAAATATCAAGTATTAATTTTCTCTCTTTACAGGATCTAATACTCTTGGAAATGTGTTTAAATTAATCTGATTTGTTTTCATTTATTGTCGATCCTTCATAAGAGGACTCGTGGATCCCCCGAGCCTAGCCGGCCATTTTGTTTACATTTTTCGGTCGTTCTAAAATACCATTAAAACAATATTGAGTATAAACGTTTGGCTCAACTGATGATCTCAAACATGTCCCAACATTTTTTTGCCTCAACTCCACATTCTGTAACTCATTTAGGTAGATGTCCCTCACTACACATACGCTGGACTATGTGTAATGTTGCAGCTAATGTGTTATCAAGATATTGCACATTATAAGTTCATGTGTGGTCATTATTATATCAAACGGAGGAATTTTAAAGAGCTATTACACCACCTGTATCATTAGTTGTCGCCAGGTGAAGGAATGTTTAGGTAGATTATATTTTATTTACTGTAATTAAAGTTTCAATACCTAAGACGTTCCACTATAAGAGTCTTTCAACCTCAGGTAAGGTCTTAAGACTTTCTACTCTAGGTCTTACACCCTGGAGTAGCTGTATCGTCCACTTAGGTAATTTACTCCACAAGGAACTACAAGTTACACCTTGATGTAATACTTCATTTACTGCCAAACTTTATAGGGAAATATTTTTTCACAAAGAATTTCAAGTTACAATTTCACATAATAAGTCACATTACAAACGTTCCTTCGGCTTACAGTTAAACTTTGCAATGTCAAGATAATTTTTTCACTGCAGAGGAAAGTATCCGTCATCATCATCATCACCACACACACACACACACACACACACACACACGCACGCGCGCGCGCGCGCGCAAAGACAAAACTCCTGTATCCAGATTCTCAAAAGTTTATAAATTAAATTCTTCCCTAAAATTAAACAGACAATACATCTATTAATCATAGAGTATGTGAACAATATCGACGCCATATTGGTTACCATCTTTGAGTCATATAATTAGTTAGCTACATAGTGTTAATTATTTAGTTAAATAGGAAAAAATAATCTACTAGCGTGTGTTGTGACCAAAATAAATCAACATTGTATTTACTTTCTCCTCCAGGGGGCACTAAGTCTAGAAAAATGACACAATTGACATCTACATAAAGTGACTGACCAAGGGTAGATATTGGCTACCTTTTGTGTTACTTTGAGGTCGTAAGAACACACAGAGCTGCTCTTAAGGATGTTTACCACAATACACCTCAACCAGTTTCTCATTCACAAAAGTCAAACAATAAATCTGGTTCAAAAGATACACCGTAAATTTTATTAGAATACAATAATCAATTACTGTATTATTGCATCGAGGCGAATAGTCTTATGGTGTTAAGATGTGTTCTTAAGCCACGAAGGTAAACAAAAGGTATTCAATATCTGTCTTGGTTGACGATGATCTGTAGACGTTAGCAAGTCCTCCTCCTCCTGCTCTCGAGTAAGGTAAAGAAGGCCTCACCTGACCAAAATTGTTAATTAAGATAGATTACATGAAGATTAACCCTCCCAGCTTATTTCAACTAATGATTAACCTAACGCTACATGGGAAGTTAAGTTAGGTTAGATTAAGTTAGGTTAGGTTAGGGTAGGGTAGGGTAGGGTAGGGTAGGGTAGGGTAGGGTAGGTCAGGTCAGGTCAGGTCAGGTCAGGTCAGGTCAAGGTCAGGTCAGGCAGTGCCAGTGTAGTTAATCTTGAGGTTAAATAAACTAGAGGCTAATCTTCACATGAGCCACTAAGACACTTTGACGGAGGCGGTTACGTACAACAGGAAAGCTCTGATAACATATAATGTACAGTATATACCGTTTAAGTTGCGTCAGCAGCTCTATACACCACTTATTGACCTACTCATTCACTGCCGTAGAAATATTTACTTCTAACAGGTTTCTATATGGTTCCCAGTCATTATAATACGACCTTGTAAAATCAAATGATCTAAATTAAACTAAACTTATCCAAATTAAACTTATTAGCTAACAAATCCTTCTAAAACACGATATATGTAAATCAAAAATTCTAAATTCAACTTAACTTATCGTAATATAACTATTATAACTAAACCATTTTAATTAAACCTAACCTAAACACCTCAAGTGCCACAAACAGAAGGAAAAACACCTTTAATATTATCGTGTAAGAAGCCCCTGTAACCCACTAACTCAAGGTAATGCATCTATATCAATCTACCTGCGTCGGAAGCTCTATACGTGACTATGATCGTTACCCACTGCTGGAGAACATTTGTACTTCTATAATTACCCCTGGAGAAACAATGCACCAATTTACGATTTATTTATTTTATCTTTCATTTATTTTTTATTCTTGGTCCATACTGTAAACACCGCCCGCTTGTGAGTCCCGTCAGCCATTTTGTTCTAACTTTCGGGGATTCTAAAATAAACTATAAATAAATAAATAAATAAATAAATAAATAAAACAAGCATCTTTTGTTTTTCTAACCCATGAGCTGTGAGTCTTCATTATATACTTCAACATTACTGTAAACTAAGGCTAGAGAGGGTGTGTACAGTACTAGTGGAGCCAAGACGAGAAGGTATTTCAAATCCCTAAAGGGTTTTACAAGTGGAGAGTCTTACAAGTGGAGGGTCTTACAGGTGGAGGGTCTTACAAGTGGATGGTCTTACAGGTGGAGGATTTTAATAAGGATAAATACAGCAAGTCTTACAGTTGAATCAGCCAAGTCGAGGAAAACTCTTAAGAGTCATGTAACTTCTACCTGATGTTACCTGTAATCAAGCTAAGGTATATGTAAGAAGAATATTATCTCGTTACTATCCATTCCTCTTCCACTATCCTGCGAGGTGGTGTATTAATAGGCACAGATACTCATGATAAAGAAGGAATAAAGAGAAAGACGCAAGATACCTATAAAATGCGACAGAATATACCTACACATGCGTAATCCTAACCCATCCCAACCCAACCCAACCCTATCCTACCCTCAGCTTCACCACAGTACACAAAGTCATTCTTGGTATCAGAGTGACGCATAAACACCCTGTATCGCCTAAGACACATTTGAATCGGATGGTTCGTTGGCGGTTTTATTTCTTCGGTATAAACCAGTGAAGCAATTAGTTCGTGGGAACAGCGAGTCAAAATACTTTCACATCAGCTTCGTTTACGACCTCCAGCTGATATTTACTTCTGTTGTCTATATCAATCACATTTTATAATGAAAACAGTTAGTTACTTATAAATGAAAATAAATCATACTTAGATACTTAGGAGTGGGGAAAAAGATACTTAAGATACTTAAAAATGAAAACACTCTCTGATACTTAAATTAGGACAAAATAAACGGACATAAAGATTTAACTATGAGCGGTGGATATTACGACATGTACCGGCTATCAATACAGAGGCGGTATTTAGCCGTGAAGTTCTCTCAGAAACCCAGCAAGACAATATGTGGTCACGTAAAAATTTCAGGTTAATTTTTAACACCATCCGTCATTTTAAACCTTGGCACCTGTAGATTAAGAAAATATATGGTGATATTTTTTCTGATGGGATAAAGGTCGTATTTGTTCAGAGAAGTAAGAGAGGAAAAAAATCACTTGAGAGGCATGACACACAGAGTGTCTAAGGTGATAAAAGATCATATACTACCATTTGGGTTTTCAAAATGAGTTCATTACATAAAATATCAAACTCATAAAGATTACAAAAGAACAGAACACCATGAGCTCTCTACAGCTATTGTCAGCTGTCAATATGCTGATGTACAGAAGCTACACAATGTTATTGGTGACTGTAATCCCAGGAAAAGGATGCTCTTATGAACTTGGTAAATGGAGCTGTAATGCCAGAAAATGCCAAATATGACAATCTATGTGCATATGAAGTTGGAAGACAAAATTATGAAAATTTTGTCAAGGAACGTATTGTTGGTCCATTGAGCATCTGGGAAAAGCTGTCGTGGAAAGCAGCAAATAAGACTTCAACCATCAAATTGCTATCACATGTTATAGAACTTAAGCAGGACATACAGTATATGCATCACAGAAGGGCAGCACTGTACATATCAAGTCACCAGACACTGATGTGTTTGGCATATTAAAGCAGCCTCAACTTGGAGAAAATACAAGTATGATAACAGGAACTGCGAGCGACGACACACGGGGGCAGAGCCCTGCCAGGTCGCATTACGCCTTCACAGGATCTGACTGCATTGGAAAATTTGTTGGCAAAGGAAAGAAAGCATGTTGGAGCACTTTGATGAAATCTAACACAAGAGTCCTAGATGCATTCAAGATGCTGAGTAGACCAAATGCCCTCCAGCAGACATGTACAGTATATTGGTCTAGAGGAATTTGTATTTAAGCTCTACTGTCCACGAATGACTTTCACTAAACTGTCAAAACTTAGATGGCATCTCTTCAAGATAACGCAGGCAGAAGCTGGAGAACTACCAGCGACTGCAGCAACTCTAAAGTATCATATATTGAGAGGAAGGTATCAAGTTCTTCTGTGGTCTTGTGATGCAGACAGTGAAATGCTTTCACAATTAGAGCATGGCTGAAAGATTGACAATGACTGTTTCATACTAGTAATATCAGACCAATCACCAGCTCCAGAAGCAATCACAGAACTTGTTAAATGTGGATGTGGCGTCAGGAAATGTGGATCACTGTCATGTTCATACAGAAAGAATCAGAAAGAATAGCATGACATGCACCGAGATGCAACCGTCAACATTATTATATAAGAGTATATATTATACTTAAGCCCCCCCCCTCCCCCCCCAGGTATCGCCGGGATGGTTAATCTTCAGGTGGGATACGCTGGGCGGCGAGGGGAGTGACAATCTACCTGTGTCATTAAGGTCTCTGTTACCTTTTCCTGGGGCGACACTTCAGGTGAGTTATTATATAAAAAAGAGACTCACTCTATACAATACATGAAAAAATAACACCACCATTTAACTTACATAAATTAACACACAATACAGTACTGAATGCCTAACTAGCTTAGCTCCCCCCACCCCAGCCTCCCTTGAGCGAGCAGGAGCGTGCTGTGTATGGCCACCACCCCAACCAATCACCTCGACTCAGCTAGGTGGACAGCCCACCTGCTATTACTCCCTACTACTTTACTTCCCGTTTCTATTCTTTCCTTCTCTCTTTCCTCTCCTCTCTCATGGCAAAGTCATTTCCCACTTTACTTCATCATCGTTACTCAGTAAGACAGCAGTAGATCACGACGCTTAACACTGTACCTGCCTGACTCTGGTGTTACCTGTACTGTGTTAATTGGCTTGAAGAACATACAACTCTAAAACGTGATATGAATTGTTAATTTTCATAGGAAGATGAACTAGACAAAAAACGACCTTTATAACTAAATGTCAGACCAAATACTGTCAAGAGGTGTGAACAGCTTCCATATGGAGAGGAGAGGATCTTTAATTGAAGTCTAATGTGTCACTTCACGCACTAACTCTGTGGGGTGGACACATCGACAACACAAGAGTGACCGACATATAAACACTTCCGAGACAACGATAACTAATGACTTTTTTTGTTTGTCCTTTCAGAACAAAGTTCACTCCTGGGATTATCTCTCAAAAACGAAGCATCACCAAGCACAAGCACCACACACCTGTATAGGCCTTCAGTATCGTCAACCAGCAACTGTCTATATGATAATAGTCCAGACAAAACCTTGCTTTTACTTTAACCCGGAAATAAACATCGACAGGTTTATTATAAATAATTATGACGACAGTAAGTTTTCAAGGTTCAAGTGTCCATATTTCCTGCCAATGGTTCCAGGAAAACCTTAAAACTTACAATTAATAAATAATTAAAGATTTTTGTTTCTTGTATCTATATATATAAAACAAAGAAGTATGTATTTTTGTTTGTGTGTCCGCACGAGAATCTCGAAAACTACTATACCGATCTTTAGTGATGATGGATGGTGTTAAATGTAGTGATGATGGATGGTGTTATATGTAGTGATGATGGATGATGTTATATGTAGTGATGATGGATGGTGTTATATGTAGTGATGATGGATGATGTTATATGTAGTGATGATGGATGGTGTTATATGTAGTGATGATGGATGATGTTATATGTAGTGATGATGGATGATGTTATATGTAGTGATGATGGGTGGTGTTATATGTAGAGATGATGGATGATGTTATATGTAGTGATGATGGGTGGTGTTATATGTAGTGATGATCTATCTTCTATCGATATAAAACAAAGAAGTATGTCTGTTTGTGTGTGTGTGTGTGTGTTTGCTTGTGTGTCCGCACGAGAATCTCGAAAACTACTCTACCGATCTGTAGTGATGATGGATGATGTTATATGTAGTGATGATAGATGGTGTTATATGTAGTGATGATGGATGGTGTTATATATAGTGATGATGGATGATGTTATATGTGTTATAAGTGTTTAAATAACATGGTAGATATTACTGAGCCTTCATCAGGGTTGGTGCCTCCCTCCAGGTTCCCAGAGGTACAACTATTGGTGACATTTTCTTATTCGATGGCAGCAGTTGAGTTAGATTCATTGGTTGGGAGGTACAGACAGAGTGTAAGTAGCTGTGGAAGTTTCGCGCTCCCTGATGTCGCCCAAATTGTCATAATTGAAGGTAACTGACTTGGCAACGGTAGTGCGTACGTTGGTCTTCTTAAGGATAGAGGAGGGTTGTTGGTCGGCAACATTGGATAGAACAATGAACTCAGCAGCTTGGCGGTCAAGGTTGTTCAAGGTGCCATGGGCACTGTAGTAGTTAACTTCCAGCTTGTTAGTTGATTTTCGGCTGCGGCCAATGCTGTCACCATCCAATCGTCCAACAGCCTTATCACAGGAGGCTTCGTCAAAGTATCGGATGTATGCGAAGCCATAGTGTTCATTTTTGTTGTCTTTTGCGGGCATCACAAATAGGTCGATCTGTCCACATTCCTCAAACAATGGTCGAATCTGCTTAGGGGCCACACCAGGGTAGATGTTTGTTGCAACCACCACAAAGCTGATGTCGAAGTCTACAACGAAATCCTTGCAAGCCTTCACCTCCACCTCAGACACCTTCGATACAGTGCGTCGGAACACCATTGTGATGTACTGACACTAACAGCTCTCTCACTGAGGTCAAATCAAAATTTGACCATACAGAAAGAATTACGGTTTAATAAGGTTGGAATTTAAAGAAATTGACAACAAAATGAAGCTCTGTTTATCACTATAGTGTTGAGGACTGGTGTTTGTAGAGATGATGGATGGTGTTATAATATGTAGTGATGATGGATGGTGTTATATGTAGTGATGAAGGATGGCGTTATATGTAGTAATGATGGATGGTGTTATATGTAGTGATGATAGGAGGGTAATATATGTAGTGATGATGGATGGTGTTATATATAGTGATGATGCATGATGATATATGTAGTGATGATGGTTGGTGTTATATGTAGTGATGCTGGATGGTGTTATATGTAGTGATGATGGATAGAGTTATATGTAGTGATGATAGATGATGTCATATGTAGTGATGATGGGTGGTGTTATATGTAGTGATGTTGGATGGTGTTATATGTAGTGATGATAGATGATATTATATGTAGTGATGATAGGATGGTTCTATATGTAGTGATGGATGGTGTTATATGTAGTGATGATGGATGATGTTATATGTAGTGATGATAGGATGGTTTTATATGTAGTGATGATGGATGGTGTTATATGTAGTGATGATGCATGATGTTATATGTTGTGATGATGGTTGGTGTTATATGTAGTGATGCTGGATGGTGTTATATGTAGTGATGATGGATAGAGTTATATGTAGTGATGGATGATGTAATATGTAGTGATGATGGGTGGTGTTATATGTAGTGATGTTGGATGGTATTATATGTAGTGATGATGGATGATATTATATGTAGTGATGATAGGTTGGTTTTATATGTAGTGTTGATGGATGGTGTTATATGTAGTGATGATGCATGATGTTATATGTAGTGATGATGGGTGGTGTTATATGTAGTGATGCTGGATGGTGTCATATGTAGTGATGATGGATGGAGTTATATGTAGTGATGATGGATGATGTTATATGTAGTGATGATGGTTGGTGTTATATGTAGTGATGTCGGATGGTGTTATATGTCGTGATGGATGGTTCTATATGTAGTGATGGTGGATGGTGTTATATGTAGTGATGATGGATCGTGTTATATGTAGTGATGATGGATAGTGTTATATGTAGTGATGATGATGGATGGTGTTATAAGTAGTGATGATGGATGTTATATGTAGTGATGAAGGATGGTGTTAGTGAAGATTGTGAAGTGAGATGTAGTGAAGATTGTGAAGTGAGGTGTAGTGAAGATTGTGAAGTGAGATGAAGTGAAGATTGTGAAGTGAGATGTGGTGAAGATTGTTAAGTGAGCCTTAGTGAAGATTGTGAAGTGAGATGTAGTGAAGATTGTGAAGTGAGATGTAGTGAAGATTGTGAAGGGACATGTAGTGAAGATTGTGAAGTGAGATGTAGTGAAGATTGTGAAGTGAGATGTAGTGAAGATTGTGAAGTGAGATGTAGTGAAGATTGTGAAGTGAGATGTAGTGAAGATTGTGAAGTGAGATGTAGTGAAGATTGTGAAGTGAGATGTAGTGAAGATTGTGAAGTGAGATGTAGTGAAGATTGTGAAGTGAGATGTAGTGAAGATTGTGAAGTGAGATGTAGTGAAGATTGTGAAGTGAGATGTAGTGAAGATTGTGAAGTGAGGTGTAGTGAAGATTGTGAAGTGAGATGTAGTGAAGATTGTGAAGTGAGATGTAGTGAAGATTGTGAAGTGAGATGTAGTGAAGATTGTAAAGTGAGATGTGGTGAAGATTGTGAAGTGAGATGTAGTGAAGATTGTGAAGTGAGATGTAGTGAAGATTGTGAAGTGAGATGTAGTGAAGATTGTGAAGTGAGATGTAGTGAAGATTGTGAAGTGAGATGTAGTGAAGATTGTGAAGTGAGATGTGGTAAAGATTGTGAAGTGAGATGTGGAGAAGATTGTGAAGTGAGATTTGGTGAAGATTGTGAAGTGAGATGTGGTGAAGATTGTGAAGTGAGATATGGTGAAGATTGTGAAGTGAGATGTAGTGAAGATGTGAAGTGAGATGTAGTGAAGATTGTGAAGTGAGATGTAGTGAAGGTTGTGAAGTGAGATGTAGTGAAGATTGTGTAGTGAGATGTAGTGAAGATTGTGAAGTGAGATGTAGTGAAGATTGTGAAGTGAGATGTAGTGAAGATTGTGAAGTGAGATGTAGGGAAGATTGTGAAGTGAGATGTGGTGAAGATTATGAAGTGTGATGTAGTGAAGATTGTGAAGTGAGATGTAGTGAAGATTGTGAAGTAAGAAGTGGTAAAGATTGTGAAGTAAGATGTGGTAAAGATTGTGAAGTGAGATGTAGTGAAGATTGTGAAGTGAGATGTAGTGAAGATTGTGAAGTGAGATGAATGAAGATTGTGAAGTGAGATGTAGTGAAGATTGTGAAGTGAGATGTAGTGAAGATTGTGGAGTGAGATGTAGTGAAGATTGTGAAGTGAGATGTAGTGAAGATTGTGAAGTGAGATGTAGTGAAGATTGTGAAGTAGATTATAAAGATTAGAAGTAAGATGTGATAAAGATTGTGAAGTGAGATGTAGTGAAGATTGTGAAGTGAGATGTAGTGAAGATTGTGAAGTGAGATGTAGTGAAGATTGTGAAGTGAGATGTAGTGAAGATTGTGAAGTGAGATGTAGTGAAGATTGTGGAGTGAGATGTAGTGATGATTGTGAAGTGAGATGTAGTGAAGATTGTGAAGTAAGATTATAAAGTAAACTGTAGTAATTGAGGTTAAACGAACGCGGGTTATTTTGTAGTGTATCCGTGTCTTGTTAACGTGGAACCAACATGGCGGTGGTTCTCAATATAGATACGTTATTTTGCCGGTAATTTCTGTCAAAACGAAATATGAATCAACCATATTTAGCCTAAATTAACCTAGCGGCTTTATTATATATTCTAAGGTGTTTAAGTTGGATAGATCAGATCAGGTTAGGTAAAGTCAGGTTGGGTTAGGTTAGGTTAGTTTTGTTAATTTTGCCGTTAGAGGCTAGTTTATTGTGCCCCCCATACTCATCCTGTGAGCGGTAGTGCAAAGAGATTACAAAGTGGTGGTTAAGTTTCAATAGGTTAGGTTAGATTACGTCAGGTTGGATTAAGTTAAGTTAGGTTAGGTAGGTAATAAGTAGATAGGTTACGGTCGGTAGGTGGGAAAGTTAGGTTTGATTAGGTTAGCTTATGTCAGACGGGGAGGTTAGGTTCGATTATGTCAGGTTAGGTTCGATTATGTCAGGTTAGGTTAGATTACGTCAGGTTAGGTTAGATTATGTCAGGTTAGGTTAGATTATGTCAGGTTAGGTTAGATTATGTCAAGTTAGGTTAGATTATGTCAGGTTAGGTTAGATTATGTCAGGTTAGGTTAGATTACGTCAGGTTAGGTCAGATTACGTCAGGTTAGGTCAGATTATGTCAGGTTAGGTTAGATTATATCAGGTTAGGTTAGATAATGTCAGGTTAGGTTAGATTATGTCAGGTTTGGTTAGATTATGTCAGGTTAGGTAAGTAGGTGGAGGTGGGTAAAAAAGGTTAGGTTAGGTCGGCAGGTTTTAGTGTTGGAGCTTAAGTAATCCCGTAAAAATTTCATGTTAAATTTTGACACCATACATCGTAATAATCCTTATAAACTATGTTAAGGAACTGTGGTGTAATTTTTTCTGAACGGTTTATTATAAGTTTTATGCCATTAAAGAAGTTTTATCAAAGAGCGGCGTAATGAACCACAGACGTATTACCATTAACTCCTAAGTAACTTAAAACATGACTAATAACCTATGAACATGTAGTATTATATCATTACAATTTAACGTAATATATTATGAATGCTGTTATAATATCTTAAGTGCGTTACAAACATGGCTGCTCATATATGCCATCCTGTCTCTGGCAAAGAAGAGATTGCAGTAAGTAAAATTAATTGCTAAAGACAAATTCTGGAAATTAAACATATACTTATTACCATTATCTGAAAAGCTTAGAACCACCGTTTTATATTTATTAAAAGTTTGTAGTGTTATACATCATGTGTATACAAGTCACAAGTTATTATTTACGACATTGTTTCAGTCCTCGCTTATGAGTCTTCTGTGTACAACAACATTCTTCAACTTGTTTTAGTATTTCATCATCTGCTTGACAGCGGGCGACATCTCGGTGCATGCCTGCCTTTATTCTTCGATTCTTTCTGTATGAACATGACACGATCCACATTTCTGAGCCACACTTGCTTTTAACGTTCTGTGATTGCTTCTGGAGCTGGTGGTTGGCTCCGATATTGCTAAGTATGAAACAGTCATTGTCAATCTTCCAGCCATGCTCTAATTCAGAAAGCATTTCACTGCCCGCATCACAAGCATCACAGAAGAGCTTGATACCTTCCTCTCAATATATGATACTTTAGAGTTCCTGCAGTCGCTGGTAGTTCTCCAGCTTCTGCCTGCGTTATCTTGAAGAGATGCCATCTAAGTTTTGACAGTTTAGTGAAAGTCATTCGTGGACAGTAGAGCTTAAATACAAATTCCTCTAGACCAATATACATGTCTGCTGGAGGGCATTTGGTCTACTCAGCATCTTGAATGCATCTAGGACTTTTGTGTTAGATTTCATCAAAGTGCTTCAACATGCTTTCTTTCCTTTGCCAACAAATTTTCCAATGCAGTCAGATCCTGTGAAGGCATGGAAACTCCAGGGGCGTTTCGCCCAATATGTCGTCGCTCACCAGTTCCTGCTATCATACTTATATTTTCCGTTGAGGCTGCGACATGCCAACACATCAGTGTCTGGTGACTCTGATATACAGTGCTGCCTTCTGTGATGCATATACTGTATGTCCTGCTTAGTTCTAACTTGTGATAGCGGGATTGATGGTTGAAGTCTTATTTGCTGCTTCATCTATTGTGCAGATTAAATTTGACAGTTTTTCCCAGATGCTCAATGTAATCACCCACACGTTCCTGACAAAATTTTCATAATTTTGTCTTCCAACTTCATATGCACATAGATTGTCATATTTGGCATTTTCTGGCATTACAGCTCCAGTTACCAAGTTTATAAGAGCATCATTTTCCTGGGATTACAGTCACCAATAACATTGTGTAGCTTCTGTACATCAGCATATTGACAGCTGACAATAGCTGTAGAGAGCTCATGGTGTTCTGTTCTTTTGTAATCTTTATGAGTTTGATATTTTATGTAATGAACTTAATTTGAAAAACCAAATGGTAGTATATGATCTTTTATCACCTTAGACACTCTGTGCGTCATGCCTCTCAAGTGATTTTTTCCTCTCTTACTTCTCTGGACAAATACGACCTTTATCCCATCAGAACAAATATCACCATATATTTTCTTAATCTACAGGTGCCAAGGTTTAAAATGACGGATGGTGTTAAAAATTAACCTGAAATTTTTACGTGACCACATATTGTCTTGTTGGGTTTCTGAGAGAACTTCACGGCTAAATAGCGCCTCTGTATTGATAGCCGGTACATGTCGTAATATCCGCCGCTCATAGTTAAATCTTTATGTCCGTTTATTTTGTCCTAATTTAAGTATCAAAGAGTGTTTTCAATTTTAAGTATCTTAAGTATCTTTTTCCCCCACTCCTAAGTATCTAAGTATGATTTATTTTCATTTATAAGTAACTAACCATATTTTTGTTTTCATTATAAAATGTGATTGATATAGACAACAGAAGTAAATATCAGCTGGAGGTCGTAAACGAAGCTGATGTGAAGTATTTTGACTCGCTGTTCCCACGAACTAATTGCTTCACTGGTTTATACCGAAGAAATAAAACCGCCAACGAACCATCCGATTCAAATGTGTCTTAGGCGATACAGGGTGTTTATGCGTCACTCTGATACCAAGAATGACTTTGTGTACTGTGGTGAAGCTGAGGGTAGGATAGGGTTGGGTTGGGTTGTGATGGGTTAGGATTACGCATGTGTAGGTATATTCTGTCGCATTTTATAGGTATCTTGCGTCTTTCTCTTTATTCCTTCTTTATCATGAGTATCTGTGCCTATTAATACACCACCTCGCAGGATAGTGGAAGAGGAATGGATAGTAACGAGATAATATTCTTCTTACATATACCTTAGCTTGATTACAGGTAACATCAGGTAGAAGTTACATGACTCTTAAGAGTTTTCCTCGACTTGGCTGATTCAACTGTAAGACTTGCTGTATTTATCCTCATTAAAATCCTCCACCTGTAAGACCATCCACTTGTAAGACCCTCCACCTGTAAGACCCTCCACTTGTAAGACCCTCCACCTGTAAGACCCTCCACTTGTAAGACTCTCCACTTGTAAAACCCTTTAGGGATTTGAAATACCTTCTCGTCTTGGCTCCACTAGTACTGTACACACCCTCTCTAGCCTTAGTTTACAGTAATGTTGAAGTATATAGTGAAGACTCACAGCTCATGGGTTAGAAAAACAAAAGATGCTTGTTTTATTTATTTATGTATTTATAGTTTATTTTAGAATCCCCGAAAGTTAGAACAAAATGGCTGACGGGACTCACAAGCGGGCGGTGTTTACAGTATGGACCAAGAATAAAAAATAAATGAAAAATAAAATAAATAAATCGTAAATTGGTGCATTGTTTCTCCAGGGGTAATTATAGAAGTACAAATGTTCTCCAGCAGTGGATAACGATCATAGTCACGTATAGAGCTTCCGACGCAGGTAGATTGATATAGATGCATTACCTTGAGTTAGTGGGTTACAGGGGCTTCTTACACGATAATATTAGAGGTGTTTTTTCCTTCTGTTTGTGGCACTTGAGGTGTTTAGGTTAGGTTTAATTAAAATGGTTTAGTTATAATAGTTATATTACGATAAGTAAAGTTGAATTTAGAACTTTTGATTTACATATATCGTGTTTTAGAAGGATTTGTTAGCTAATAAGTTTAATTTGGATAAGTTTAGCTTAATTTAGATCATTTGATTTTACAAGGTCGTATTATAATGACTGGGAACCATATAGAAACCTGTTAGAAGTAAATATTTCTACGGCAGTGAATGAGTAGGTCAATAAGTGGTGTATAGAGCTGCTGACGCAACTTAAACGGTATATACTGTACATTGTATGTTATCAGAGCTTTCCTGTTATACGTAACCGCCTCCGTCAAAGTGTCTTAGTGGCTCATGTGAAGATTAGCCTCTAGTTTATTTAACCTCAAGATTAACTACACTGGCACTGCCTGACCTGAC